>NW_022145609.1:29893544-29991800 GCF_000002235.5 Strongylocentrotus purpuratus
AGTGAGGAGGCGAGTTGAATCAACTGGATACATATCAATAAAAGACTTTCAATCAACAGCCTCATTATTTGCTGTAAGGGAAAACAAAGAAAAACAAATAATAATAATAATAATAATAGATAAGATTTATAAGGCGCAAATCCACTTGACAGTCAAATGCTCAAGGCGCAGCTTGTGCGAAAGATGAAATACGTACATGATACATTTATACAAAGTGCAATAGGAAAAATACAGACACGAAAGGTTATGGTAATCAATTATAAGCTAAATTAAACAGATATTTCTTAAGATTGTTTTTTTAACACTTCAGCAGAGCTGCTATTTTTAATCCATTGAGGGAGAGTATTCCATAATGAAGGCCCAGTATGAGCGAAGGTTCGCTCCCCCCACTTTGTTTTAACCCTAGGAGTAACAAGTAAGCAAGATAAAGCAAGATAACAAGAATAACCAGACAGATAAGAAACAATATATATCACTGCCCGTCTCAAAAGTCAAATTGATTGTTTTTTACTGGAGGACTATGGTGACATGGTCATAACATTTATGGAGACATCCAAATGAAATGTTTTAATAAAAAATCAACCGGAAATTTAAATCGTCGATATTGCACAAAATTTGGTAAATATTTTGAAATAAAAAGCAAGCCACTCTCTACTGTCAACGACTTTATGGCGGCGGCAGAGGCGAGAGGCACACCCCGGCCCCGGCCTCCACCCGTCAAGTTGTCGCTTCTCCATTCAGAGATCAGAGTGCCAAAACTTGCAAAGTCGTATCCAAGTACATATTCCTTTTGGTATTATCAAGATACATAATGGCTTTCTAAAGCCAAACAATCATAATGCCTATGGAGGGTGTAATGAATGTTCATACTGCCCTTTGGGCCTGCACAGAAAAGGTCAACCGTATCATCCGCAATCAGAGGAGACAGAATACAAACATTATGTTTGTTTGTTTGTTTGATTTCATTTATGCATGTCTCAACACATATAAAAGTAATATACAAACTAGGTACATGTATATTTCTAATAAAAGTCAAAATACTTTTACAATCGTATCATAATATAAATCAATTAAATAATTATACCTTTACAAAAACAAATAGTTGACACTTGACAAATCATTTCAAAATTGAAGGAGACCGCCATCATGAAATCATGTTGGTGTATAATGCATACTGTTACAATTCGAGGTCAACCGGCCGTTTTGGACCCCGCCCCACGCATTTTAATCAAATTTGATTTCTTAACAATATATTCTTACTCAGTATTCTTACTTACGAATAAAACTAAAACGAAACTCAAGAACTGTTCTTTGGCTTACGGTGTGTTTGAGGATATTATTTTAGTTTTCCAACCCACCCAGGCCTACGTGTTGCTCAAATACCGTTGTTGGGCTTGACTATCTTTCCAAAGCGTCTCCAAGGCAACAATCTGCCAATAACTAATGTATTACAAATCAATGAATCTACATAAAATCTGCTTCAAAACTTGTCATGAAATAAAATGATATGTCTATTATTTATAAGGAATAAATATTCTCTATATTGTCCGTCATTGGAATAAAATTTTGGGTGCAGTATAAATCGGACTCGTCTAAACGTTCGGGGGCTCGATGCGAGTATGATTTAAAAGGTGAATGAACGTTATGATTGCTGCATTATAAGGTACAAGTATCAACTTTCAAAAAGGAAACCGCCATGTCATCAATTTCCACAAATATTAAAGTTCTTCCTTATGACGTTAAGGAAAATGAAAGTGACTGACGAAAAAAGGGAAAAAAGTAAAAGAAATATAAATAAAATCCACTTACCGAGAGAAATCAGTCTTAATATTACCAATCACTAACAGAGACCGATGTGCTTGGTCGTGTAAAATAAAGTCCAATCCGAGACATTAAACACAAAGTTAAAGCAATATGATACTATTCGGGGCTCTTATAATGCTGCGCTGTTTTAAGTGAAAATTGAGGCCCACCTTGCCAAGAATTTGCATCGAGAACACATGTTAGAACACATCACCTGATTGCAAAGAAATGGGGGTGTGTTACGGGTACTCCCAGGAGATGTTTGGATGATTGCAGAGGTGTGTAGGATTCAATAAATCAATCCGGAATGGCCTTTTAAGGATTTGATTTGTTTCCAATACACCTGAGCGCCTAACTGGCGATATTCACTCCCAGAGTAAGCCAAATAACATTAATAATACGCCATCGATGCGACTTCGGAGGCAGCGTGTTTCGAGAAAGCTATGTAGAAACATAAATATAAAGGAAAGAGTAACAGGAAATAAGACATATAAAAGGAAGCACAATGGATAAACTGATTTAAATCGAAGAATAAATGATGAAAAGAAGATTCTGGCCAATTACGAGATGGGTTGCGCTTGCAGAAAGCTCTCTTAATTGTAGCCAATAGGAAGCCTATATTTTTAACATTGATTTAATAAATAATTGTCAATTAAAATAAAAAATGATGATCTATATAAATATAAGGACAAACAAATTAATGGTTTTGTGACCCCATCCATGACCCTTACTCTTTTAGAAAATAACAATATTACTAACGAAAACTGATTAAAATGGGGGACAACACAGAAAAGAATTTGGGAATGCAATTGAGATTTCATGCCACAATCTGGGGCGAATTTTTACAAGCCAAAATGTGCGGTTATGTCGCCGACTTGGCAGCACTTAGAACACACAGGTTCATCGTTCAAGTGGGTCACTTATTAAAGGGCATGCTTTACTATAATTACACAGCATTTTAACGGTCATCTACATACAAAAAAATGAAAGGTAGGTCAATAGACCTCTAACAGACTCACACAACGAATAACCTCCCAGACAACGACATTTTATTGAAAGAGTTAGCCATTTTACTCTCCACGATACAACCAAGATACAGGATTATTAACAAATGTGTAGATATGACTGTGCTTGGGAAGGGAGGGGGGATTTGTTGAGCTTTGGAATGAAGGGGGAGGGGGATAGGTAAGATTGTATGTGTGCCTGAGTATGCAAGTGTGGGTGGTGTGTCTGTCTGTCTGTGCGTAAGGCCGCTTTGATTTGTAATATTCATTCAGTATAATTAATTTGTAAAACATTATGTACTGTGTATTAAACTATACAATGTATTTTTGAGGGATGTACAATTTTCTTTATATTTTGAGATGTTATGTAAATCAATGAAGATGTATGTTTTTTTAAATATATTTTGTACTAAATGAATACAATAAAGAATGCTTCAAAACAAAAAAGATAATACTGTATCTCTTTTTATATTTAGATGACGGGAAGTGTTGAAATAAAAAAAAATCAAATAATATCAGGGAATAAATTACAAGAAACAAAAAGTAGAAAAGCTGAAATACACATAATGTAGATTCTAATGCAGGGGAGACTTAAATAGTTATTAAAAACAATATTTCTCGACAATCACATAGCTACATGGTGGCACGCGGCCCATCGTCCGTCGAAAACGTGAGAAACAAAGAAAAAAGGGAGAGGGAGCGAGAGGGAGAGGGAGAGAGAGAGAGAGAGAGAAAAGAAGAAGAAGAATGGGAGGGAAAAGGAAGCAATTTTTTGGTTTACACCTTTGATTGTGGGACCTATTTCATTTACCGAACAAGGCCGGTATCGCCCCCAACCCCGTAGTGGCTGCTCGGAGTGGCTGGACCCATTCCACGGCGCGTATGGACGACCTTTATGACCTAGGAAAGTGGGGGAGGTCGATAAATAGCTCTTCTGAATGAATAAGGTTGAATTTACGATATAACATTTTCAGTCGATATGACAATATTTTACGATGACCTTTCCAAAAGACCGAGTTGAGATTTAATTAAAAAAAAAACACAACAACAACAACAACAAACAAGCCAACCCTGAAAGCTTCAAGTAGAAACCAAAAGTTAAGACTTACTATAGGCTATTTGATGTTTTCTTCATATAATTTAATAGGTTTATGTCAAAACATTCTCACACATAAATTGTTCATATGGTTTATCCCCAGAAAACGCTGATAACCCCAGAATACTATACGAGACATACAATTTTAATGATTAAATGATTAAAAGCATAAGCGGAGGGAGGGGGGGGGGGGGGGCATGATGTAGCATTAAGGCCCGCGTGGAAGTTAGCAATGTCAATTCAAAGTTACAATTTAATTATTCAATATATCGGCATTCCTGTAAGTATGATGAATCTTGTTAACCACGTGAGCAGTCACAAGGTGACAGGTCGACCTACTTTCATCTAGAAAAGTCGACAATTACCCTCCCATAAGCATCAGATTTCGAACAGACAAGGAATTTGTAAAATATTTGGCAAATAAGGGACAATATGTAATTAGGTTTGTAGACTAGGTTTGCAACATCATGGTACGTGTTAAAAATAATGTTCCACATTGTTAAAATATTATATTGTGCAATATAGAATATAAAACTGGCGGGTCAATTATTTTGGAAAGCTTTAGCCGAAAACACAATCATTTAGTGTTGAAATAAAAATTTGCCCTTGTTGTGTTTCTCGGTTTTATTAAAAGTGTTTAAGAAACGCATTTGCAGTAAAAGGATGACCAAATCACTTTCAAAAACTAATAACATTGATAGAATGTCGCTGTAATACTGAATTATAGTATTTAGGATTAATCTTTCGAGAATCACCTTAAGAGAATGATCTTTCGAGAAACCATTCAGTTGGATAAAGCACCTCAAATAAAGTACAACGCTGTTGAGGTGTCGTAAATATACCAGAGTGGTTTCCAACACCTTCTACTCTAAGTCTGATTTACATTAGCCTTTTTGCCCTCTAACATCACAATCATACTTTGAATGAAATGAATTTGTTTTTTGGCTTGGGTATAATGAGTCAGTCCTTCAACTCTAAAACAAGTAGGCTAAGACATAGTTTCTGGGTTGAACTGATAAACGTCAGTTTACGAATTGAAAATACCGAGTCAATTAATTTGTTGGCTTGAGAAGCTGATGCAGTGATAGATAACATTCCTTTGAAGTATATTAACCTCAACTTGTCTTAAACTACAACTATTTTTTTATTTTTTGTTTTTATCTAAAATTATTATTATTATCATAACTATTATCATTATTATAATTATTACAGTTATTATAATTATTATAATTATTATAATTGTTATTATTACAATTATTATTTATATTATTATTGTCTTCACTGTAGCTACTAGTGTATATGTACGAGTGTCGTGGCTGACTGGTTTAAGGCGCTTGACTGGAGAAGCGAAGGTCGAGGGTTCGTATCCCGACACGGCACAAAAATCCTTTGGCAAGACGTTATCCTGCACTTGCTACTCTCCACCCAGATGTCAAATGTCAAATGGGTACCATGTAGGATGCGACGGTCATTGTTGGTCAAACAGTTTTTGAGCTTCCAGTAAAAGCACTTAAAGACATCGTAGAATCATAGAATCGTAGATGTAATAAGCGCTTTATAAAAGCGGAATATTATACTATTTTTATTATTATATATATCTTTTAAATATTTTTTAGTTTTATTTTTTAAATTCACCTGTTATGAAAGATTGTATTTCAATGGTCAGAATGCGAATTGCATACCTTAATTGTTGCTAGGTAGGACACACTTAAATATAAATCTAACAAAATCAGAAGATAAAAAAAGAGAAAAAAAAACTGTAAAGTGAGATACTAAATAGTCAAATACTAGTAAAATCTTGACTAGATCTCAATTCAACGGTAGGTTATCGAATCACACCTCAAGGGTCCACTACTAGGCCTGCTGATATCGTACAGGGTGGTTATAACGGTCAGGGTGCAAATCATAATCTTTATTTCTAGTAATATGCCCGATGTGACAATTTTCTCGAAACTTTTTAACCCATTGAGTAGTTGGTTATCACATATGTTTTTCAGTCAAAATTATATAAAACCACGGTTGACAAACAATCGAGTAAGCTACATATCAAATCAAACTTTACCCGCAATATGCCAATTTCGCGATACGATTTATTTATTCACGCGTTACGAACAATTTTATCTCAATAGTCAGAATGCAAAATGCATACCATAGTTGTTGCTAGTAGGAAGGCAATATGGCTTGCCTGACCTAACAGAACGTAACATATGCAATTGTATTTTGCCTATTGTAAAATATGAACGATATAATTGTGTATCGAGGCACTTCACAAAGACGTATGCATTAAATTGGGTAACATTACGAAAATGGCCTAAAGAGTACCAAAGTGCTAACGTCACATTCGCTCGTCGTCCGTGTAACTGGTCCTAAACAATAGAGCCTGCGCATGAGGTTCACCGCGAAATCAGTCAAGCAACGAATTGGGCAAGTGTTTGGGGCTGTTAAACCATAGAGTACCGAGGTGTGACGTCATATTAGCCAAGTTGTCAAAATAGCTGGTTCCAAAAAATGGCGTGGAGATCACACTAGCGGAAAGCATGGAGTTTGCCCTGATCCAGCCCGTTGCTTGAATGATGTCGCGGTGAACCTCATGCGCAGGCTATGTTGTTTGGAGCCATTAACCGAGACGACGAGTGAAAATGATGTTAGCACTTTGGTACTCTATTGACATGGACTCCAACTTGAAAATTTGATGAATGTAATTGTTCGTCGAGGAGCATTCAACTAACAAACGAATGTTTCAATCAAGGTTGAATTGAATCCATGTATTTGAATGAGTCCCTTTTAACGTATGCGATGGTGCCTCTGGAATGCTTGAAAGGCATTCAACTCACACCACACTGTCATTATGCCATCAGCTCTTTGATTAATCTCCTGCTAATCACATTTAACGCCATTCTCCAATCATTGTGTCATGGTCTAGTTGACATCTTCGTAGCGGCTTAACGGTCATTATTGTTATTTTGATGTGCATGAACATGACTTGTTTCTTAGGTTGTGCGCCCTAACGTACAAACTGATCGTGCTACCCTGCAGTGCTGTATTGGAATATTACTGTAAAAAACATTGACCAGCATACGCGTTCAATCTCCGTCGATGGAATGGAAAATATAACGACGATATCATTGCCGGAAGACGAATCATTCATAGATAAAAACATCGTTGATGCTCCGACATCAGTCCTGGGCAATACGACTATCACGACCCCGGGAAGTATGGTCAATCCGACATCGACCTCCAGAGTTGGGAGTGTTCCGCCAACGATGGATATAATTGATAATGATGTCACAGTTGTTAACACCACTAGTCATTTGGATAGCAAGGTGGAAATCGCCCACGTCTGGGCTTTGTGGGGCGTGGTCATTGCAGCTGGTGTGTTGGTTGTCGTTATATTACTCGTTCTTTCCTTCCGCTGCTTCGCCTTCGCGCGGAAACCGAAGCCTCACGAGGGCCGAAAACCCGGTCGACGTATCTCGAGATTTCGGCCAGGGACGCCCAAACCCACCACCCGGTCCGGAGCGGTGATGGCAGACCATAAAAGCGTGAGGAAGAACTTCTTTCACAGTCTAGAGCGAGGGGACGTGCAAGCGCGGCGTCAAGAGGCGACGCGTCGCTGGCTCACCGGCAACCTGTCCACGTCCTTACAGTACATCGACGGGTCAGGAAGCGGTGGTCAGCAAAGTCAGATCGGCCTTGAATGCATCCCGATGTACGAGACATCGCATCGGCACACAGGCCTAGATCGAATCCCTGAGAATAGAGAAGTACAGCAGGAGTATACTTTCATTCGATCCCCGAGAGAGCATGGCAAAGCACACGTAGGACGCCCGATCTTACATCGTCACTCCAACGACAACGTCAATGAATTCGTCCGCGTCATCCCGCTCAATGTTATCCGGGATGAGAACGCGAACATCGCTCTGTCTCCGACGGATTACCATCAGGACCACAACCATTACCCGCGACCACGGTGGAACACTGCACGACGACCGGTCACCCATTCCCGCGTCTTCCCTCACGCCGTCCGAGCAGTGTCTTCAGAACCACCACGATTCCCGACGAGCAGACGACATTATATCATAGACGGCGGCAGATATCCCGAAACCAGAGGACATAGCAGAATGCGACATGAGGCAGGTCAGAGGTTAAAACATCCGAAGCTTCCCAAGTTCAATCTTGCAGGCGAGGCCATCATAACATCTTCTGACCCAAGTGCGAATGGAGGCCCTAAAGGTGCTGAATTTCCCTCCATATGGGATGAATTGAGCTTTGAGAATACAGTATTTGAGGTAAGGCATTCAGAATCGTGCTTTTCAGCGACACAAGCTATATCAATTATATTGTCGTTAACTTTATACCTTAACAGATATTAACAGATAAAAACCTAGGATTCTATGCCTGAATTACTCTTTTACTCATTTATTTCAAGGCAAATATATATGATAATGCCTGTGACATTATTATAAACCAGTGGTTAATGGATGAACGTCTCATTAAATATATGTATATGTCAGGTGATTATATCAATTACACAATTAAATATTATTGATACATAGATAATTTATGTAATGTCATTGTAATAGGCTTAAATAGGCTACTTCGTGCTCTTTGATTTCCACCAAATATAATCAACTAAATATTGATGGCAAAAGAGAACTCAATAATTAGAAACCAACAACTTTTAGTGGCAAGTGGTGTGAATAGTGGTTGAAAGACGATTCGTTGTACCTTTCTCGACTCATAATCCTTATCTGAAATCAATTTCCTCCCCTCCCGCCCAAAGCGCGGAAACTTTGAAGTTTCATTAAATTATTAGACAAAGAAGACGATTCGTTGTTCCGTTCTCGACTCTTAATCCTTAATTTGAACTTAGTTTACCCCTTTCCGCGCGAAGCGCGGAAGCTTTGACGTTTCATTAAATTATAAGAGAAAGAAAACGATTCGTTGTACCGTTCTCGACTCCTTTTCCCTTTTTCTTCCTACGTCGTCTTACTTTTCTTCTTCTTTTTCTCTCTCTCTTTTTTCTTTGGCCGGCGTTTTTTTTTTTTTTTTTTTTTTTTTTTTTTTGGGGGGGGGGGGGGGGGGCGCCCGCCCCCACCACCCCCTGGCTACGCGCCTGCCCCCCCCCCCCGCATACGCTTCTGATATGCATGTTTCTTTTCTCTACTATACCATCAGCCGGCGACTACGCCAACACCTCGACTCGTAGTACCGACCAACTCACCGGAGACCGAAGACTCCTCATCGCATTCACAGGACAGCCTTAACGGAGTTAGTGCCGGATTAAGTCAGTGTAACGTGTCCTCGGATGCCAGTTTGACGGTTACAGTTGGAACCAGTAAGAAAACATCATTCGAGTGGGACTTTTATGATCCGGGCTACTCCAACCAACCGATCCGGTTCGTAAATGGAGCGTATGTACCGGTTATTGGCTGCAAGCAATATTGGGTTTGATCAGTAGACGATACTTCTACAATCCGGACTATAATATTATACATGAATTAGGATGTTCAACAAATTATCCAATTAGCAATTGGCATCGATTAGCACCCGTTATTTTCTTCACATATATGATATTTGGTTTAGTCTACTTCATAAGTGCCGGTATTCTATTCTACAAGCAATGTAATCAGATTACTCGTTACAGTGTTTGATATGTGTTTGTGATTATCTCGGTTTGAAGATCCGGCGTACAATAATCAACAGACCCGATTGGCCAATTAGAATATCATGGTATCTAAATATAAATATGTAATATGGATATTTGCAATATCAACTAGACTGTTTATTGAATGAATGTTTATGTTTTGCAGCAATATTTGATTTACTGGCCAAGTTTGGTCATCTAAAAGGCATTTCATCTCAAAGGTTATTCAGAGTTTTTGAATACCGAGTCTCATCAGCAGTTTCTGAAGAGAAAAGAATTCTGTCAGAAGTGATTGATTGCTTTTGTCCCCTCTAACACATTGGTAATATATGTGTCAATGGTATTGAATACTAATACGACTTCTTTCCACTCTGAATTGTATTTTTCAATATTGAGCTTTACGTGTAGTGCAAGATATGCGTCTTTAAAGAAACAAATTAAAAAAAAAAAGGATATTTAAAATATCCTACTTAGCATTTGAATCTGTATCCAAGGAAACACGTCATGAAATGACCAAATGTCCTTATTATCATAAAATGATGCATCGTATTTTTTTTTCAGTTTATAAAATAAAACTTTCATTGGTCGAGTATCTAGCACATAGTCATTATTCTATCAAAAATAAGCACAGTAAGAATTTAGATCAGGAGGTTATTCGTTTGTCAAAGATTAATGATGACAGAGAAAGAGAGAGAGAGAAGAGAGAGAGAGAGAGAGAGAGAGAGGAGAGAGATTGAGAGGAAAAAGAGAGGACAAAAAAGAGGAAGAGAGAGAGAATAAACAACAACAAAGAAACAGAGACCTAAAGAGAGAAAGAGAAAGAGAGAGAGAGAGGTCCGAAATTGAATGTGTATGTGGGCGTGTGTGTATGATGGAAAGGGAAATTGATAAGATGAGAGAAAGAGAGATGCAGATTAGAGAAAAGTGTGAAAGATATTTATGTTAAAGAAAGGACGAGAAATATAATATAATCAAGACACATTAAACAGATAGATAGAGAGAAAAGAGAGAGAGAGAGAAGTGGGGGGGGGGGGGGGGGGAGGCAGACAGATACTGGAAAAACGGATAAGGGGTTGGGGGAGCGGTAGTGAATATGACTAGTATTACTAAGGAAAAAGAGATGAAGAGAGAGAGAGAGAGAGAGAGATAGAGAGAGAGAGAGCGTGACAGTAAACACTGTTTTCATCAATTTCTTGTTAAAAAGTCTTCCTTCAAAGTTTTGAAGTTCTAACCATTGGCATAATGTCTTCTGCTACCAGACACATGCGTTTGTTGAATTAAATGTCAGATTTGGCCATGTTGCCTTTAATGATTTTGGGAGCGTTTTTTACGAGGACTAATGCTTCAAAATATTGATATTTTTGATACATCGAATCTCTCTCTCTTTCTCTCTCTCTCTCTCTCTCTCTCTCTCTCTCTCCTTCCCCCTCTCTCTCTCTCTCTCTCTTTCTTTCTCTTCCTTTTCTTTTCTTCCCTTTCTTCCCAGTCTCTTCTATCTCGCCTTCTTGTCCGGCCCCGTAAAACAAAGCTTCATAATTGATCACAAGATTAATTTTTCGCAATTTATTGCACATGGTTATTTCAATCAGTCGCAAAAATCAATCGTACGATCAATTACTAATATTTGTATTTCGGGGCCCCCGATCTCTCGTTATATCCAGTATGTGGCATGTGGCGAGTTTCAAGAGTTATACAGAATACATGCACAATATTATTCTCACCTGCCCCCCCCCCCCCCACCTTGCCAAGACATGTGCAAGATACTAGTACGTTTGATGTGTCAATGTTGTACTTGTATTTTCAAATCAGGAACAAAATCGTACAGGTTATGTTCAATCATTATCCTTGGAAAAAAAAAGAAAAAAGAATGCCGTTGTTGCTTCCTTAAATAATACATACTAAGACGTATTCTCTGCATTCAATGCGTTTAATCACTATAGGAAAAGAATTTACAATTATTTCAGATGATTTCACCATTTATTATTCATCCGGTTTGGAATTTATTGATTCATACTCGTCATGTAATCTGCGCATATAAGTGCATCAAATTAATGGTTGCTTTTGATAAATTTTCATCTGCAGACCACATGAAGCTTTAAATCGGAGTTTCAATCATGGTCAAATTAATCTACATCATAATCATGCATGCAGGAATTCATGGTCAAATTGTGGTCAAGTAATTTACTCACTATTATGTATGTATGAGTTTATGTCACCATTATTATCGCTCAATTCTACCCCAATTAGTACTTTTTATCCCTATCATGATGATGTATTCGACATGGGCGTTGTTCCCCCGTATCTTTACGGCGTATACGTGAGGACATGAAGACTGCCGTCGGAGTATGCTGGTACGAAGACCTCGACATAGTCATCGCCATCGACGTCGCGGACCGATGGGGCGCCAACGGTCCCGCTCTCGGCCTCGAAGATGGCGGTCTGGGTGTAACTCCAGTTGTTTGAGTTGGAATCGCTCTCGGCTTCGAAGACATAGATGGTACTGTCGTCATCACCCGTCAGCATGATTTGGGGCTTATTGCTAGCGCTACAAGTATTAAAAGTGTTGGACTTATAGTAAGAAGTCGTAGCAATAAGCATAAAACATGAACAAATGTATGCCTTTTTCTCACTGATCTACGATATTACCCAAGCGCATTGATCTATTTTTTGTTACAAGGCCCCTTACAAAAATTTTTTAAAAAATACCGAAAGTAAAACATTGTCTTTAATTATCTACTCGACGAAATATCCATGGTTTTATCTTGCTAACCAAATCAGATTAGTTTTGTTGTGACATTCATTTTGAAATGTACAATACAGATCCCTGCGAGAACCGACCTCTCCCACTCTTTAACCATGCTGTATTATATCTTAAAACATATCAATTATATTACTTTGATTTAATCAATTCAAATAAAATCAAATGAAATCAAGTATATCCACTGTAAAAACAACAAATATAGATCGATGACAAACGTATTTCTTACTATGGGCGTTCCCAACTCAAGCTATGCTCTTCGGGTTACATTGTGTTTCATATTGTACCGTTGAGAAGGAAATAAATGTTACTAAATGCAAATACAAAATACAAATTTCTGTGAACAAAAATACCTCACCTTTCTTTCAGGTTTGGTCTGAATGTAAAGGTAGTACCGGGTGAGCCCATGCCCTCTGTCACGATCCGACCATGAGGCTTGAACCCCTCAGCTATCAGGTGTCTGGTCCACGTACCTGTAGCCCAGTCATCGGGCATCTCATAAACCACCACCTGACCGTTTGTCATGCTGTAACAATAATAATCGTTCTGTTACCATTCTGTAATCATTCTGTAATCATACTGTAACAATATTACAGATCAATCCATGTAATAGAAGCAATAATAACGATATTAATAATAGTACTACAAGTAATAATGATAATAATGATACATGTAATGATAACAATGATGGTAATAATAATAATAATAATAATAATAATAATAATAATAATAATAATGATAATAATAACAATAATAATAATAATAATAATAATACGTATACTAATTATACTAATACATGTACTAGTACTGACACTAATACTTGTACTAATACTAATACTAAAACTGTAACTTTTAATAAAAATACTACTATTATTACTACTACTAATACTGCTAATTCTACCACTACTTTTACTGCTACTACTATTAGTAATTAGTATCGAGTAATAATGATAATGAAAATTAACAACTACATTTGAAATGTGCTCAAGCCCATCCCAAGATATGCTCAAGGTACTATATTTGCTACACCTGGTTTGAGTGTAGCAAATATTAAGCAATTCCTTGGCAAAGAACTTTAATGCCGAGGCCAGGACTCGAACCGCTAACCACTTTCAGGAGTTGTATCAACGAGGCCATATGACATTTCGTCTTGTCGCTAGGTCAGATAACCACGGAGCCGTTATCAGGAATTCATGCACAAGCTTTTGAAAGAAGTGTGCGTGCTTACTGAAGTGTATATTTGCAAAAAATTGAAGTGCAACAGCCAATTTTCGTAATGTAAACAAATTTAATACATATAAGTCTTCGTGAAGTGCCTCAAAACAAATTATTTCATTCACCTGATAAGAATAATAGCATTTCAATAGTTAGAATGCAAACTGCATATATTAAGTGTTGATAGGTAGGGCAAACCATAATGTTTATCCTAAATGTATGCAGTTCGGATTCTGTCTGGACAAATATTATTCCTCTTAGGTAAATGAAATGGTTTGTTTCGAGGCACTTCATTAAATTTGGTTACATTACGAAAATGGCCTAGGTCAAATGGATGATCAAATGGTGCAAGGTATTTTCGTTGAAAGTAGTATAAACATTCCTTCCGTGGTTAATTATTGTAACATTTCTAATTTTGGTAATTTGGTGTAAAAGTTATTTTGGCGAAAGGTACGAAACCAAGTTTTATTGGTGTTTAAATTCCAAGAAAGAACTTTGTACTGACGGCTTCAGTGCCTCTTTAGAAAGTGGGTGTCAAGCCCCCTTCACACCGGATCTGCGTAGAGTTGCGTAGAGTGGCGTACCGACTCCGCCGAAATTAGGCTGCGTATTCATGAACAAAAATGTTGCTTCTGTGTAGTCCCTGCGTAGGTTATGCGTAGGCTCTCATACGATGGCGTATGGTTGCGTACCCTGTGCATAGGCGTACCTACGCGTAAGATTGCGTACATCAAGCGTAGGGTTGCTTACGTTTACATAGGCCTGGCTTACAGGTTTGTTTACGGTTGCGTACGGTTGCTTACTGCGTGCGCAAGCTTTTACTGCTTCGTCGGACTGGCGTAGGGTAGCGTACTATTGCTTAGGCTTGATGTACTGTAGCATAGTGTTGCCTAGTGTTGCGTAGACTTGCGTAAAAAATGCGTACTTTCTGCGTCTAGTGTCTACGCCAAAAGCGTCCATCTCGCGTACCCCTTTGCGTCCCTCAGCGTACAGTTACGTAGGCCAGGGTAGGGCAGCGTACGCCCGGCGCAGTCGGTACGCAACACTACGCAACTCTACGAATGGCCCGGTGTGAAAGGGCCTTTAAGCTAAACACAACCTCAAAGGTCCTGAATAACTTGATAAATTGACAAGTTCGATGTTTCGAACTGCGTTTAAACGGAACGTTTTAGCAAGAATTCACTGGACCTCACCTATTGATCGAGACCAGGAGATCCAGATTGCCATCCCCGTTGATGTCGACGATCTGTCAAAAGAGAGAGAGAGAGAGAGAGAGGGGAGGGAGATGAAGAGGGGGCGGAAGGAAGGACAGAAAGAGCAATAGAGTGAGAGAGAGAGAGAGAGAGAGAAAGAGATGTCTGTTACTTATGAAAATTTGAGAAAAAGATATACAATCCCAACATAATTTCTACAGGCGATACAATATGGTCTAACAGTTGCCCCAAAGTTACTTTGGTTGCAAAGGTTTTCGCAAAGGTCCTGGCGATCGTGCTATAGCTAAACTTTCAATTCCATGCAAACGGAAATGATACATGACTCAATCAAGGAAGAAATGCTTGCCGTTATAAGAGGCGGATGAAATAATAGCAGACATGGAAATACTGCACACTTCCTTTAGGTTGAGCTAATAATATTTACAATGAAATATCTTTTGCCTAAATAAGTAACCAAGCAAAATAAACCCTAAAACTATATCCTTGCGAACACAAAATGTCAAAACCTCTTCACAAAATCATTAGCAGAATTTATAACTACTTTGCTTCGCTTTGTACTTGATTAAAAAAAAAATATTGTAGTTAGTTAATAAAGCACAAGGTATAGATGTTCCGAATAAAAACATCGGTCCCTACGAATTCATGAGGCCTCGTTCAGACCTGACGCGGCGAAACGGCGGTGGTTAAAAAATAAAGTAAAGTGAATGCGCGCATGACCTGTGTTACGCGCAGTTGCAATTCATTTACGCGCACCTCCATTTTGTTTGTGTCGGTTTACCGCGTCAAATCTGAACAGGCCTTTACTTTACCTCGGCATCGAAGTAACGATAATCAGTTATCGCTTCGATCACGCGACTCTCCATGTTCTTAAAGTCTGGTCCAGCTGAAAATATTTTTCAAAGATGAAATATCTCAATGGTAAACGTTTTGATATAAAGCAATGAATTATACAAGCAAGTACATTAGAACGTTATTATTATAACTGTTATTATTATTATCATCAATATTAATATTATTATTAATATTAATATCATTATTATTAATATCATCATCATTATCTTTTGGTTTCACAGTTCGTCCTTGTTTTCACGAAGTGACGGTAGTGAGGAAAATCGTCACGCAAAGTGAATGCAATCTTTTTCACTACCGTCACTTCGTGAAAACAGCGACGAATTTTTAAAGATACTATGTCCCTTTTGCAGCCAACATCGAATTCGGTATAACTTTGCAGGAATTATAAATATATATTTTTTTAATAATATTTTTTCCCCTTCCACAGGGTTCTTTATTTTCAAAACAAGTTTCATCATATACAGTATATCCATATATCATATACAAATAATTAAATAAATAATTTCCATACATAATGGCTTAACACAGATAATAATCATCACGGCCGAAAAAAATTGTGACTTTTGTGGAATTATAAATATGTCATGTATGTCCTATCTGTGAAATTTAAACGTTAGCAGTGTCTTAATATTCAAATTATGTAAAGAAACCCGTTTACTTGCTAGACTTCACTGTGAGACGCTATTGAGTGACTGACTGGCCTTTTTTCTTCTTTGGTAATAACATACATAAAATGAGCTGTAAAGGGTACATGAGCATTTGTCTATAACGCTAACACACCTCTTGTAATGGCCAAAATTAAACTGATTGAATCTTTGCGCAACGTACGACCATTCGGTACAATGGTCTGAAAATCAGACTATTACTTACTGGCTCTATAGCTCTTAAGTCGATTCGACAACTAATAGTCGTTATTTGCCCAGTTAAAGACATTTTCAAGCCCCTCCTTTTTTTTAGAGAAGTCCTAAATTAATATTATCTTTCAAATGCCGTAGGAATTTAACCTTTTCATGTTTTGGCCTGCAAATGGGACATAATGCCTTTACTGTAGCTGCATGGTTCCAAGTAACTGAGGATATCTATATCATTGTATTTTATTAGATGCATTTGCTATACTACCTATTAACATTGTGATGCTTACATAACACATCTTTATGCGTAAAGAAGAAGATAATCTCTCTCTATGTATATAATATATCTTGTCAAGCGGTACGACATTAACATCCTAAGACACACCAATGAGACCGACTCCAGACTGGCCGTATCCGGACACCTACCCCTGGACATCCATCCCCGGATAATCACCCTCAGCCAACTACCCCTAGGACAATTACCCCCTATAAAAACTACCCCCTAATACAACTACCCCCTAGGGCAACCATCCTCTAGGACGACTACCCCGCGGGACAACTACCCCCGGACAACTATCCCCTAGGACAACTACCCCCGGACAACTACCCCCGGAAAACTACCCCCTAGGACAACTACCCCCTAGGGCAGCCACCCAACGGACAACTACCCTCGGACAACTATCCCCTAGGACAACTACCCCCGGACAACTACTCCCGGAAAACTCACTGGAGCCCGAAGCATCGGACCATGACACGACCAGTTTCTCAGCGAAGTACTGGCAGCTGAAGATAGCATGCCGAGTGACTGAGGAGGACATCTCTAGCTCTTCATAGCGGAACAGGGCATCCGGTCCCTCGAATAGTGGTTCTACAGCCCATTGACTGGTGATAGCATTACGGCTCGGCTGCTTGAAATAAACCATCTCCGCAAGGACGTTGCTCATATCGGCTTTAAGAAAAGCCGAGTGGGGAGGGGAATAACAAACAAGTCAAAAATTAAAAAAAATTAACATTTGGGAAACTTTTGTTTCGAGGTTAAATCTAACTGATATTGGGAAAATTTGACTTTAGTATTTTTAAGAACTCATTATTGGGTTAAATCTTACCATAAGAACATGCATATTTCCTTTTACAAACCCAATTACGGGTAAATTTTACCATACTAATTTCAGAGTGTATATTGTGCCTTTAATGATTAACTAATTGGTAGTAGTAGTAGTAGTAGTAGTTTATGACTCGTCTAGCGCGAGTCTTATCTATGGTGCCATGATTTAATCAAAACTAATTGAAAATATGCATCAGGGTATAAACAACGTGGAGTGGAATTTAAAAACACTTTCTCGTGTACAAATTTGATTTCTTTTCGCTACGTTTGTAATTTTCATTTACATTCACTATTTTATTTAATATAGACATTTTGATTATCTAAGTACGAGTGAAAGGTACGAACATTGGTGACAGTTTAAAGAGTTCGAGTTGTTTCTGAAGGGGTAAGATATAGCTTACAGGTGTCAGCCCGAGCTGTGAGTATGTCTTTCCTGCCGTCACCGTCAACATCGACGAAGTATACACGATGATACCACCAATTCTCACTGGTAGATCCACTGGTAAGGTCGTGGTAGGGAGCGGGATCCGCTGTAACCATGGTAACAAGAACACATCATCATCATCATCATATTGCTGTATGAGTGATAACTAAAGACACGATTGATGCTACAAAATAGTAGAATAACAGAGAATAAAGACGCCCTTATATGTATAGAGCAGTTTTGGAGACGCCCCCTCTCAACAAATGGAATGGAAGCCCTTATTACCAATCATGTGAAAGAATATGTGTTGCCTAATACGTGATGATACAAATTTTGCCGGGAAACCGCCTACTAATTGATATAGCCTATTTGGTAAATTATCATATCGATCCGGCCTGGATAGATATCGCGAATGCACTTCAACATTGAATATTTTGGCATAGATTTCTGTTTTTTTTGCGAATTTAGGTTGAAGTTTTGCTATCTAAATCTCTGAAGACAATATCTAAACAATATTGAATGGATATTTTGCACGCAAAACCCTTGAACCGCAATGTTACCACTACCGGTCTTTACCTTTAAACTCTTCGTCTTGCACTCATCAGAGTAAACCGCAAAAATGAATGCCTTAAGTTTCCCATTGATTTTCTGGCAGCTTACCAGAGCTGGTTACCCCCCCCCCTCCCTCCCTGGCGCGCTGCGTTCTTTTAATTTTCGTTTACATGCCCTTTTCGTCTTTCGGCTTTTCTTTTTTTCCTGTTTATTCATTCAATCCAAAGGTTGAGGGTTCGAATCCTGGCACCAGCAAGAAGAGCAGTATTAATACTGATACTGCTACCCTTGGTAAAATAAGACCCAATTATTATTATTATTATTATTATCAATATTATTATTTTGTATTATTATTAATAATATTATGTAACACAGAGTTAACGCCCTTCTGGCTTCTCAACAGAAGGTCATTTATATAAACATAATAATATTATTATTAATATAATTATCATCATAATTTATCATTATTATCATTAACCAGATATTGTCATTTTGGGTAATACCTGACGTGTCTTGGTGTGCCTCTATGAGTCCAACACTTCCGGCTTGCTTGGTCGGGACGAGGAATCCGTTTGCTACCCACCAGTACATATCCTTTCCAAAAACATCCTCTGTAGATTAAAGAGAGAAAACACCAGATTAATATTATATCCCCATGTCCGCTCAGAGCCAGAAAGGCATTAACTCATATCATGTAACACGAAGTTAACGCCCTTCTGGCTTCTCAACAGATCGGTTATTTAGTTCCATTTTTTAAAGAAATAATTGCTTCTTTGGTTTATCATGATAATTTGACATATTGTGTTTTCACCTCATAATTAGAACTTATTCAAATAATATTACAAACATTGCATAATTTCTTGATTCAAGTCACCCGTCTTTCGAAGAGAAAGTATAATTAAACTGACATTTGGGTGACAAGATTTGGCTGAATATCTAATAATATACAGTGCGTCCCAGAAAAAAAAAAACGAAATTGAGAATTATCGATGTTTTATCATAACTTAATCACAATTATAATCAATAAATGACACATATTTGTAAAGCTCAGATCCTCTTCTTTCATTTGATGCAACTCATATGATGTACATTTTATGCATGAGTGATTAAAAACAATTTGAAGAGAGGGTACCAAAAAGTCACTTGGCGGGTAGTATCTAAATTCTAAAGAGAAAATCACATTTCTAGAAAGTTCATTTGCTGCCTTTTCATATGATACCTCAATCAGGAAAAATGAGCCAGAAATAACAAAGTTCTATTTTTTTTAAAGTAATGCTTGCATTTCCATAATTTGATATCCATAATTTGATATCAAATAGCTTTAAAATGAAGAAAAAAATGTTGAAAAACATCGAATAATACTTGATGGATTACAAGGGCTGCTTTGTAAAAGTATGTGTTTGTTCGTGCAAATATTTCCTCCACTTATGAATGTCATTTGTATAGCTAGGACTGTTGGAGTAATCACTTGCGAACACCTCAAACCTTATTTTCCTTACTAAGGGTTTTGCAAAGGGCTTTGCAAAGGGCTTGAAGATTATTTGATAGAGAGCTCTGGTCCTTAATTATAGTTGACATAGTACAAAATGTTCATAAAGCAAGTAGAGACGAGTTATGATGTTATTAATCTCAGATTTCGTATAATTGCACAAGGTCAACTCCTGTTAATTTGCGCCAGGCGCTTTAATCTTTGGCATTGGCCGAGTGGAACTTGTGCCACGCCAGACAAAGTACCGCTTTGCACTTATTTACGAAATCTCTCTCGCAATAAGCCACATTTATAGCCTATTGAGGCTCGTTCACATAATTATGACGCTGTATACATGCTAAACCCAAAATTCACTAAACGTTGTATTAAAATAAACCGCCACGATTTATCGCTGCGTATCTAAACAAGGCTTTAATGAATTAATTCTAAAATCATTAGCATTCAATAATAATACTGGTCTAGTGAAATAGCTGTTATTAATTCGTTACTTATGAACTTTACCAGGAACGGGCTCAACTTCGTTTGGCCACAGCAGACCATCAACGAGTATTTCTTTTTCCAGATTGTTGGCTCCTCTTGAGGCCAGCTGGCCACCGATGTCTCTAATCACGTACACAACATCTGTAGACAAAGGAGTTGGGTTGAATGTACTCAGTGAGAGATCGTACAAGTCAGGATTCGAATTGTGATGAACAGACGAGAAGGCAGCGTAGTCAGCGGGAATACTTCCAAGTTCGACGTATTGCCCAGCCAGAGCGCCGGGCATCGAGACGAGGAGAGCCCCGATGAGGCTTAGAAGAAGACAGAACATCTTGGATTCGTTGATAGTGTTCCAGACAACGCGCACGCGGTAGAAATGAATTTGATTGTCTTCATATCTATATTATATTAACGAATATCTGATAACCACACCTGATATTATCTCAACGTATCTCTTAACAATGAGACCTTTCCCCTCTTGAAAGATAACGATAAATGGCAGCTTTGATATTGCATTAACCTTTGTAGACATATTAAATTATTAAACTCAACTCAACTTTGCATGAGGACAGTCGACATGATGGGTGTGGTTTTGTCAATTCATCTTTACAATAGGGGATCGGGGAGGTGAGGGGGGTGGGGCAGAATACGCCATGATTTAAGAAGTTATTTGTTGGAAGACAAAGTTAATGCCTCGTTTATCATCATTCACTTAACTTAAATTTTAGTAGTTGTAAAAATGATATCGAAAATATTCAGGGATAACAAGTTGATAAAAGCGGTTATCATATCCGGGCTCTAATCGCCTACCCGGAGGACTGCATGTTTTAGCCTATTCCCTGACATTAGGGGAAAGTTGTCCGAGGGTGAGATTTCTGTGTTAGTTGCCAAAATGGGGGTATTACACTAGTGTGTGTGTGGCACTTTGGGGGCTGAAGCGCCATTCACGCGCCGACGGCTCCCCCTCCCTCCCCCGAAAAAAATAGAAAGAAAAAGAAGAAAAATAAAGATGCTTGCTCCTTAAAGATTTTAGGACAAGAAGAAGTAGATAAAATGTGGCTCGGCAATCTTGATTGTGGTTGAAACAGAGCATCTAATATACCTAAGATCAATATGTACCATGTCAGATTGAAGGAAATGAATGAATGAATGAATGGAGCTCTTTGCTCAAGCTTTCTTTAATTTGTCTTTAATTTTTGTGGGATGCTTTCAGTAAACTTAAATGTATTCCTTAATTGCAAGTTGTAGGGCCCTTTTATGTGACAAGTAAATGCCTGACTATCATTTTTTGCATATTGAGAAGTCCCCCGTTAGGAAGCAATGTAATGAAACGTCCGCACCTCGCCCCACACCCTCCCCGCCTACACCCGCCGCAACTTCAAACCCCCACTGCCCCTCCCCCGATAGACGTCAGACGTCTGCTGCCTCAGTCACACCTTTGCGTATTGGGTTTGCGTATTGCTGCGTATTACCCGAACGCAGACAAAGGCAGTCATACCCAATAACGCGCAATAAAACGTGCTCACTACGTACTCAATACGCAGACTAGCGCATATGCCTGCGTTGGTCGCTCGCTAGTTTTAAAATTTTCTAAACTATCGCAAGCAAACGCAAGGTCAAATCGCATACGAGCGGCAACGAGTGGCTACCAGTGAATGCGAGCGACAGCGAGTGGCTTAGCGCAGGTAAACGCAATCATACGCACCTCTTTTTTGGAGCACGTGTAGCTGCGTTTCCTGCACGATTTACCTCGCTTTAGCTCGTGTCCATACGCATGATTGCGCGTATTGTTGCGCTGTTGCTCGCACATCGCTCGCAGCAGCAAGAAAACCTTGCGATTGCCGCTCGGTACGCTGCGAGTCTAGCTCGTACGCTGTTCGCTTTAGCTCGCAGTCGCTGGTTGCCGCACGCTTTAGCTCGCTATCACTGCGATTAGTTGCCTATGCGCTGCGTATCTGCAATATAAGGCGGGGCGCCTCACGGGTTGGAATCATACCGCAGTCAACATTTGAAGAATATACAACTACTGAACAAGAAGATGCCGAAAGCCAAAACGAAATAGGGGGTGACGACGAGGACGAAACCAGCCGAGCCGCCTAGGTCCCATCGCCCCCGCCGGCCCCGGAGTCACGACCGCTGGATGAACACGAGGAAACGAACGTGGCGAAGAAGCCGCGGAAAGACCTAGTCAACATCTCAAGTGACCAAGAGAAGGAGCTTGCCTATACCATGGTCCTGACGGTTGAAGGGGTTTGTCGGAGAGTGGTCAGCAGGCACTGAAATCGGTTGGTAAGAATGCAGAAAGAATTCTCCACAAACGTCCTTGCCCTGGCCGGTAGTTGTAAATTCTATCTTGTCTAGCCATAGCCCTCCTTGCGTACGGCTTCATTAGCTATGTCGTCATGGCGAAGGTCTCGTCTCCCACAAAGAAGTAGAGGATGTCTTCATCATCGCTGGACATTGGCTCTGGCAGAGACACTCCAAGGGGTTCAGAATCAAGACGTTGTTTTAGTTCACACGAGTTGAAGAGCTCTGCATCATAGGTTTCGTATCCGACATCTATCCACAAAAATATGTACTTAGCGTCGACCAGGGCCATGAGTACAATAGAGTAGAAACCGTTGTAGTTGTAAAATATTGATCCACTATCCTCAGGGCACTTGATTTCAAAACACTTGCTTTCCAAAGCACCAAGGTTTGAGGAGAATTCCAGCGGTCTTCTAAGCCCTGTGCGACTGCTTTTCATTCCTGTGGGCTGGTAGGTCACCTCACCAGCTCATCACCGTATTCCTCCATGATGGCAGTGCATACCTCACGTACTATGCGTGAAATGGTATTGTGGGGGTACCCTGAAGCTATACATGAGTGTCTTGTAGTTGTCACCTGGCCAGTTTCAGCACGGGCGAGAGGGCTTTCTTGAAGAAGGTGTCCCACTTATCCAGTCTTTCATGTAGTCTCTGCTCTATTTAAACATTTCAGGGGTTAGCCTCAAAACGTTCGTGAATGCCTCTTGGTCCTCATCTTCCAGCTCCCTCATCAATTGGTCGAATTGTCCCTGGTCCTTCCTCCGGTAGATCCATGCAGGACCGCACCCAACAGCTCCGAGTGATACTTCGTTGAAGCAGCTCATTCAGCAGATTCCCTTGCTCATAATATTTATTCGCCTCTATTCTTCCAGCTGAACCAAAAGCTTAAAGACCGTCAATACTACTGGGCCAGAAGGGATTAGACCACACAGCGAGGTCACTGACAGGTGGCTATCTCATTAACTCAGCTCTCAACTAACATAAGAAAAAGAGGATCATGGGGGACCAACAGGCACCGATTAGGGACATTTTTTACATAGAGGGAGCTAGTAGCTACAAGTAGGACAGTGGGGCTTTAAACTTTTGCAAAGCAGACCTCTGCTGCAGGGCCATTTTTGTCATCAGATCTATGTTTCTTGTAGATGTAGAATCGTTAGAAGCTAAGATGTTTATGCCCAGTCCCGCAAAATGACTAGAATTTTTACATATGCCGCAGCCCGAACGAGCTGGTACGCTGTAGCGCGAGCTGACACGCATCAGTACGAACAACAGACGAGCTAAAGCGAGCGAACACGCAACGAGACCAACTGGTGCGAGCGGCTAACGAGCAGTAAACGAGCAGCAAACGAGCTACATACGCAACATGGCGAGCAAACTGCGTATTGAATCGTACTGCTATGAGCAACAGCGAGCTATAGCGTGGCAATAGGCAGCCGTAGGCAGTCTTTGTACGAGCGGCATACGAGCTTCCTACGAGCTAGATACGCAATAGTGTGACTGCTACCTTCAAATTTGCTGCGTATTGCTAGGCACGGCTGCGTATTGATATACCCCGCAGAGCGCAGCAATACGCAGCAACATACGCAAAGGTGTGACTGAGGCATTAGGACCCACCCCAAACTTTGCATCCCTACGACCTGATGTTCAATCTTTTTAAATTGTTCACTTGACTTGAGATTGCTCCTTTCCCACACACTCCCCGGTAGGTAGACATTTAATGGAACGCACAGACCCCGTCCCCATCCCGCCCACACCCCTCAACTTCATATTCTCATTGCGAAGCTTGAGATTAGAGAGAGAGAGAGAGAGAGAAAGAAAGAGAGAGAGAGAGAAAAGAGAGCTAAAGCCGGGTTAATAATAAGAATGTAATTTCAACTATGTCTATATGGTGTGTTTGAGAGATCGGTGTGACGTAATATTAAAGAAAATCGGATTAACTTGTTTAATCCTATGACGACACATTAGTAATTCCGTCATTTACATATGCATACATTTGCAGTTTTTTTTTGTTTAAAAGAGAGGAACAAGGATAGATGCTTGTTAGATCTTGAAACGTGGTAGGTAAGTCCAAAGAGATTAGTAATTTAGATTCCTTAATTTGTATTACTTTGTTTTACGTATGAAAGCGATAATGGACACTCTTCAGCCATTTCTTGAAAATACACTTGGTGGCAAATGAGACAAATCAAACTGAAAATGGCATCACTCGGTAAATCAGAAAAATAAAGGGAACAACAATGTGCCGCTCATTTTAATCTTACGTTGGTCAAGCTGTCATAGAGAACGGTTTCATAAGATATTCAAATGAAATGAAACAAGAATGGAAAATACTTATGTTTCTATGTTATTCTCTTCTTCCTCTTCTATTTTCCTTTTTCCTTTTCTTCCCTGTCTTATCTGTATGTTATTATTCTTTGGAAGTACAGGCCATCTTTTTGGTGCACATTCGTACTTTGAAAAGTTAAAAAGAGCGACGCCATTCAGGAAAATGCATTTGGCAGCCATACTCTTTGCGGTCGCCATCTTGTGTCCCACTGCGATGGGGTGGACAGTGAAGAATCTCGGTCATATCGACATCCCTTTCGCAGCTTTCACTTCAATCATCCCTGATCCGACCACGGGAATGGACACGGTGACGATCAGCACCTTCAATCCTATCCCTAGGACGACAGATGACATCTTCATCATTCGTGACGTCAGAGCTCAGCTGGCCCTTAGAGGAGCCGACGCCTTGGAGACGGAGGTGCTGGCGAATGGGATGTTATGGCCTAATGAGGTGGAAGAAATACCAGGTAGGAATGACGTTGAGTTGAGCTGAGCTGAATTTGAGTTGAGTTGAGTCGGTTGTGCTAAGGAATGAGTCTTGTACTGGAATAAGGATCTTACTCACTGGAGACGGAGGTGCTGGTGAATGGGATGTTATGGCCTAATGAGGTGGAAGAAATACCAGGTAGGAATGACGATGAGTTGAGCTGGGTTGAATTTGACTTGAATTGATTTGGGTTGCGTTGAGCTGAGTCGGTTGTGCTAAAGAACGAGTGTGTACTGGAATAAGGATCTGACTCACTGGAGACTGAGGTGCTGGTGAGTGGGATGTTGTGGCCTAATTAGGTGGAGGAGATACCAGGTAGGAATGAGTTGAGTTGAGTTGGGTTTAGTTGTCAGGAATGAGATTACGGGGGACTTTTGAGTTGAGCTGATCTAGTTGTGTTACACATTGAGTGCACAATGGAGCAAGAGATCTTAATTGATTTAAGTCGAGTCGTGTTAGAGATGTTAAATCGATGTGATGGAATATAACAGATGGGGCTTGACTTGAGTTTAGTTCCTAGGCTGAGGGAGTTAGATTTGAGTCCAATTAAATGAGAGAATTATAGTGGATCAAGGAACTGATTCACAATCAACCAGGTAAGAAGGTAAGAATGAGTTGAGTTGAGTTGAGTTAGGACATTTTAATTGATTTGAGTTGAGTAGAACATGAGAGACGTAGGGTTTGATGGAAAAAAAGAGCTGACTCCCTAGTTACTGAGGTCCGGGCTAGCGATTAATGTTTTGGTTAAATCGGGTTAAATGAGTTATTGAGTAAGAATTGAATTAAGCTCAGTTGAGTTACCAGGAGTGACATAACATGCCTGTTTGAGTGTTTAGTGGGTTGGACAGTGGAATAAGGAGCTGACCCGGCAGGATCTGAGAAGATAGCTAGCTGAATACAAACGAGTAGACATGGTAGAAAAGGTATGGTTCAGTGGATAAGTCTCCAGACTATGAACCAAAAGGTACGGGGTTGGAGTTACGGACGCAGCACTAACCCACTTTGACAAGACATTAATCTACATTTGCCACACTCCACACAGGTGAGGTAAATGGGTACCTGACATAAATTGATTCCTTTAAATGCTTGAACAATGTAATGGCAGCCATGCTAAAGCCGAGGTAATACTAATGGAGCGACAGGAGTGGCAATGTGCCAGACCTGGGAGCAATACAAAACCCACTATTTTCATTATTTAATGAGGTGGAGGAGATAGCAGGTTGGAATTGAGTTGATTGAGGAGTGAGGGAACTTTTACTAATTTGAGTTAAGTTGGTTTTGTAAACTATTAGTATCCAATTCCAGACGTAGAAAATGCCAATATTGGAGGCATATGTTTTAGAATTAGTATGTGATTTGTGATATTTGGAAAGAACCCTACGATATGCTTCTACCTCTAACTTGTGACGTCATCAAAATTAGTTCGAGAAGACTTACTATTTATTTACTGTAAAGCTATAACGAGCCGTCGATCTGAAGGCCAGTAATCCAACTCCACCCTCTATATCTATATATAATAAAAGAAAAAAAACGAGGGCATTCAACATTTTGCTAAGATTGTTGTCAAGAGGCAAGTAGGTGAAGAAAATGAACGTTAGATGTCTCGCCACGGTTGTAATGTTTAAATCGGAATAGGCCTACGCACCGTTAAAAAACCCCATTTCATTAAAAAAAAGAAGTATATTACATTTGGCAATACCTCAGATACACCGAATGTTCAAGATCACAAATGTGAACATAACAGTAAAACGTTAGTAAACTGAGCTGGTAGTAGTAATAACGTGAAGTAGTGGGAAAAGCGTAAGTAAACTGAGCTATATATTAGACAAAACGTAAGTATACTGAATTAGAAGTCTTGACCCACGTTCGAAGTCCGCCATCTTTAGAGTGTTCGTTCTTTTTTTTTTTGCTAGTTAAAATAACCCTTTTTTTCCTTCATTATACAATTAAAAAATCTTTATAAGCCAGTTTCTCTCGTAATGCAATTCCATAATTCGAACACAGGATAGTCCTCACATATTGAACAACGTAATAAATGTCTCTTCAAGCCAAGGAAATTATTATTAATGTAATTGCAATAAATGTATATCCCCTGGGCGAAAACGAAGCAAAATCGGACAATTGATATACCGGTAGAGCAAAGGTGCAACTTTAAATGCTGTATTTGCACCCAAAAATATGAATCCCCTTCCCCGAGTGGTACCGTTATTGGACGATTTAAGGGTGTACATTTCCCTTGAAAACAATACTTTTAGATTTTCAAATTCATCCCATTCATGACCTCATTAACCAAGTCTAGACATTAATTACTTATCATATAATAATATTCTGTAGACATGTAAATATATATGAAATATGTGAAATAAAATACCTCGATAAGAGGATAAGAAAAAAGAAGAACAAAATGTTCTGTAGACGATGAGAAGATGCCCATATGTTGGCAGCTACTTATCAAAAAGATTAATGATACCTTGAGACCGAAGCAGCTGTGGCAAATATATGAGATCGTAAATAGATAAAAAAAAATATCAATCGGATGATTGCTTGCGTAAACAACGTGACCTTTGTCTATACAATATAGGTCTCTCATGGCACCGCATGGTACAGGCAGGGACATCATGGTCCTGGGGGGTGTTTCACGAAGACCCTAAGTTGAACTTATCTCTAAGTTGGACTTAACTATTATGGAAAGCCGTTAGCATCTATGAAAATATTTTGTAAAAGTTTTTTTTAAAGGCATAAAATGTTGATTCAAATCATTCATATTTTCTATTATCAAGGAGGTTTCTTGTTCTTGATAAAAATTACTTTATTATTTATTATTATTATTATTGATGTGGAATTTAAAAAAAGTCTAAACTACCTGAATTTCTGCTTTTGAATATATTTTATTTTAAGGCTACAAATGGCTCTCCATAATATTTAAGACCAACTTTAGTTAAGTTTGACTTGGGATCTTTGTGAAACATCCCCTCTCCCCAGGTGACCATAAATATAGGATCTCCGTCCTCCCTTATGATTGGATATGATTTATTAACATCCTTTGTTAAAATCTAACGTCGTCAAATATTACGATAAAATACTGTTACATGAGGTTTTTTCTAACGTAGTCAAACATTAAGAGAAAATTGCTAATATTATTATTTTTTCCTTTTTCTTTTTTTTTGCAACCAAAACCTGAGGTTGGATATTTCTATAATGTTTGGTCACGAAAAAAAAAGACTCTACCGGAACCATAATTACAGCATTTGCTGAATTACAAATAGTTTTCCATTTTTTCCCCGCAATATTTTGAAATTAGAAATTAGACCATTTTCTTATACAATCCCATATCCAACTTTTTAGTGTATGGATCTAAATAAATACAATACTGCCCCCTCTCTCTGTGTGTGTCTTTCTCTCTCTCTCTCTCTCTCTCTCTCTGTATTTCTCTCTCTCTCTCTCTCTCTCTCTCTGTATTTCTCTCTCTCGCTATTATATGATCAAGTTTTCTAATGTAGTCAAACCTTATGATAAAATTAATATCATACAATTTTGTAAAAATATAAAGTAAAACTATTGTCATAGGATTTTTTGTTTACGTCGTCAAACATTAGGATAAAGTTATTATCATATGACTTCTTTTTCATAGTAGTAAAATAGGATAAATAAACATTACATTTTTTTTGTTTTTCAGATGATGTGTTTGGTCGGCATGGTTTATGGTGGGTGGCTAATGGCTTCTTAGTCCCAACCAAAACCGATGGAAATATTGAGATCATCGAGGCAGGCAATGACACCTCATGTAAGTTTGATTTCACTTTACTTTATTATCGATTCCACAATGTTTGGTTTGGTGTCATTCCTATTATTATGTGAATGGAAATATGTTGTCGATTGATTGAAATAAAGCGTTGGCTTCATCTGCATTACTATCTGCATGATTTCCTACGCAAGGAGGACAGAGATGGAGAGAGAGAGAGAGAGAGAGAGAGAGAAGGGGGGGGGGGCATTGGCTGAGAGGGAGAAGGGATAGTTTAAAAAAAACATCCTGATAATTACACTGTTCTCCCTAACCTGCAATTTAGAGATAAATTTCCACATAACTGGTTGAAATTAAATGTATTAATGCTATTATACCATACTCGTTTTTAACGAACATAGTGATACAATCCGTGCCGCTACATTTCATATTTCTTGAATTTTACAAGCACTGCATTCGTTCGTGGAGACTCCCCCAAACCTCTTTAATACGCATGTTGTTATAAAGGTTTTATATAATAATAATAATAATAATAATAATAATAATAATAATATATCCGTTTTTATATAGCTCTTATTACAATCACTAAACGCTTCCAAACTTGGAGATTATTGCCCCGGCTTTATAGCTTTATAGCCATTACGGTGCTCTAGCATTTCAAAGAATTTGTTATTCACCTCATCTCATTACAATTTCGGCCAATGCTTTGTAATTCAGAGATGAGATTTGTTTTAACTTGATGAAAATACAATGTTAGTACTGTGGTTTATTGGTAAAGACTCGGGTTCGAACCTTGCTGGGTGCTTATACTCTTGGGCATGGTGTTATGCCTACAGTTGTCTCACTCCACCCATGCATGTATGGGTACCTGGTAATGTTTTGGGAAATAATATTTGCAGGAAGAACAGTGTTAACTGATATGGCTGCCCTGGGCAACTAAATTATTCATACCCCTTGTAAATATGATGTTTTATTTTTATGCTTTTTCGTAACTAAAAAAAAAAAGTTGACTGGTTGAATTAGGGCCCTTGTTGAATAATTGTAGATGTACGCTTCGATATGTCACATCCTTTGTACATTGAAAACTAAATTATTATTATTATTATTATATTATCATTAATCGTTATCTAAAAAATGCGTTTTTTCCGGGTTCTCTAGCGACAATCCCACACTTTTCCCCACACTAACCGAATGCTTAACTACAACCTTGGACAGAAAATGCACCTACCCCTAACTCTACCCCTAATGTTAATCTAAAACCTAATAATTCCAACCCATCCCTTAATCCTATATCTTTGATGATACAAAGCCCGGAGAAAATTTGGCAAGAACTTGTGTCCGATTCTCATGGAACCATTTTGCCTCCTATTTCATTTTCAGTGGGACCAGCAACAACCTATGACATCACATCTCGACTCCTCGATACTTCAAGATGGTTCTATCATCGAGTCGTGTTTGTCGACATGGATCAGGATGGACTCAAGGACGCCCTCACATGTCGGGCCTACGTCCCAGTCGGTAATCCTTTAAAATCCGCTGCTGTACGCCTATAAAGTTAAACTCTTGCATTTTTAAGAAATAGTACTGAACTTGACTTCTCCAAAAAAAATAATCTGAATATATATCTCTAAAATTCTTCTTAATTTGTTTATAGACTAAGGGACAGCGCTTTGAATCATCTTGATGAGGCGCTAAATCAACTGAATCCAGTTATGATTATTGCTTATTATTGTTATTAAAATAGGATTTTGACTCCTAAAAAACTAAGCAATATTTTATTCTTATTGATTCGGTATTAAAAAAAGTTATCGCTGAGCCAAAGTAAACAATGTCCTTAAAGAATAAGCTGAACATTATCGTTCGAAATCATACATCTGGGAAATGTATTTTTTTCGTATCCTGGGCCATGGATATGTACGTAAATATATGTAAATCCTATTCGTGCATGTAACGGTGGCGGTTCATATCCCCCCCCCCCCATTTGGCTTGCATTACAAGCGTCATCACCTCAGAAAGCCGATATGCTGCTGACAAAGCTGCCAAATTGTAACAACAAACACAATTTGAAACACAAATTTGTCACCAACCTTGTATTTCTAGCAGCTATCATGTTAATGTCAGTTAAAATGGTTGATGAGAGAAACAACTGATGATGATGACAAATTTAGTACGACTTTCCTGTCATAAGTGTTAATTCTCGAATTAATTGAAATTTGTGTGTGCCGGTAAACCCTTTTCTTGTGAAGTTGGAGACGTGAAGGCAGAGATGGTTTGGTTTAAGCATCCTCGGATTGGTGATCCCCTCTCAGCGACATGGAAGGAGAACATCATGTTCACAGGACCCGATGCATTCTTTAGATATGAAGAGTTACCAGTCCCAGGGTCGATCCGCTCCGAGAAACGGTTCTCCATTTTTAGCACGCAGTATTTCGCAGAGAAACTTGTAGTCTCGTGGACTGAAGGTAAATCTAGCACAGTAATTCTTTCTAATCGATGGAAAACAATACTCTTTTAATCACAACAGCCAAGCCACTCCCCCCCCCCTTTATAAAACCGATACAGCCATATTTTGGTTATCTTCTGAACAGATGAACGGAATTTTCTATAAATTAATAAACTTTTACATGAAAGATAAGTAAGTTTGAACGATATATTTGAACAAGCTGTTCCCAATTTGAATAAAACAATGAAGTCAACTTATCACTACGCTCATGGTGACAGGGTATATGTCAGTAATACTGAGGCGAAATATTGTTTTTATCATATTTTTCTGTTTATTTTTGGATTTCAATCAGGGGTTCGAGCAGACTGGGGTAAGATTAAACACAGAGTGATTGATGCCGTGCCCGAGGAGAGGTTCTTTGAGTGTGAGGTAAGTACACCTTCATATTATGGAGGTGTCGGGGTATATTGGTTCAGTCACTCGAGTCTCAATCCAAGGGTCAAGGATTCGAATCCCAGCCCGGTACTTACGTCCTTTGGCAAGACATTAATCCACATTTGCCACTCTCCACCCGGGTTTGAATGGGTACCTGGTAATCGCTGGGCTTATAATTATTGTAGGGCCCTCAGGAAGAATAGTGTTCATGCTGATCAATCTTCCATGGGTTAACCACATTATCATGTTTCAAGTTTCAAGTTTATTTTATTTCACTTTATCAAAAATAACACAATTGAACATAAAGAACAATGGTAATTATTATAACTAAACATACAATATAGAAAACATAATGCACATGATAATAGTTATAACAGAGAATACAATCATATAAATCAATCATGTCAGTATGATTATGATAGTGATGATGATGATGATGATAATGATTATTGTTATTATTACCGTTATTATTATCATTATCATTATTATCACCATCATTATTATTATCATCAACAAAATCATCATCATCATCATTGTAAATATATATTTTATTTTGTTATAGTTTAAATTGTCTATAATTTAAACATATTTAACAACGTTAATAATTTATTGTCAGATTGTCGATTTGAATGGTGATGGGAGGCTGGATCTTCTGGTGACTGCAAATAGGTGAGTACTTGGTCCATAAACTTCTTAAGCAAAGCACGGTATTAAAGGCCAAGTCCACTCCAAAAATAATTTACTTTCAATAGAAGCAGAAAAATCAGACAAACCAATCAAAACAAGTTTGAGCTAAATCGGATATTTAATAAGAAAGTTCTGAATTTGTGAAAAAGTCTGTAAAAGTATGAAACAATGAACATCACAAGACAAATTGGAAATTCACTCATGAGTCTGTGACGTCATGTCCTCACTATCCACTAATTGTATTCTTTATATTGATAATATAAATTTCCTATTTTCACCCTGAGAATCTTATTTTTTCACACCAGCATCCAAGTTAGATTGATAGTAATATGTTCAGAAAATAGTATCAATTCTTCAAAGTTCATAAAAGATTTTGTGCAATGTCATGGACGCAATATGATACAAATCATATAACTTGGGAAAGGACATGGGGAAATCAAGTTTTGGGAGATACAAAGAGAAATTAATGGGATTAAACTATATAAAGCAATTGATAAATGGTGAGGACATGACGTCACAAACTGATAACCAAATTGACAATTTGTGTAGTGATTTCCATTGTTCTATAGCTTTTCATACTTTTTCAAAAATTCATTACTTTCTTATTAGTTATCCGATTTTGCCCAAACCTTTTTTTCATTGGTTTGTCTGATCTTTCTGCTTTTATTGAAAGTAAGTTTTTTTTTAGTGGACTCGTACTTTAAGTGTTTCTGCGTCTATCGTACCGTCCAAAGTCACAGCGCGAACTCATAAGCTTTTGCGTGTAACACACAACCCTATCAAGAAATCTCAAGTCATTGTCGAACAACTCTTTAAACCTTTGCAATCGATGCCATTGATGAACTTCGTATTTGAGTGGTGAAGACAGTGAAAGTGATTAATACAAAGAATGATGTTTGTATGAACAATTTACCGCAGCTTTTTTAAAATATTTTATTCGACCGCGCCTTTAAAAAAAAAAAATAACAACAATTGGAAACATTCAAAATTTAATGTTTGTACACCATTAGTTTCTTCATAGAGCTATGTGTTATTTGCTTATATGCTCAAGCTAAATGAATCTCTGCATATTTATTTTTCATTCCCATCCCCGGCTCCCCCTCCCTATCTCTCTCTCTCTCTCTCTCTTGTTATTTATATACCATCGGGCCCACTCTAAACAAATTGGCTAAATATTCCCCCACTCTATATTTATTCCGACCAACTTTGCACCATTATACACTTGCGTCGGGTTATACTACTACTACTACTACTACTACTACTACTACTACTACTACTACTACTACTACCACCACCACAAAGGCAACTACTACTACTGATCCTGCTCTTCTTATACAACTTCACCTCATTCTTACTTCATTTTCCTTTGTATATACTTATTTTCCCGTCATTTACAGCGAAACTAATGGCAAATTGTTGGCGTATGAGATCCCTGAAGATTGGGAAAACGGTATTTGGGTACGACAAGTGATCGCTGAGGGCTTCAAACCTAACAGCCTTATCACCGTAGAGGGCATGGGATCACCAGGCGTTGCGTTCACTATTAACCCAGATAGCAGCACCACAAGGTTTGTTTGTTTGATTGATTGATTGATTTATTTATATATTCATTTACCAACAACTGTAACAATATGTGTCTAACATTATGTCTGTAAAATAGTAAAGAAATATTACAGAATCGAATTATATGCTAAAGGATGGTAAATGGGACCTGAAAATGGAACATGTGCTAGTCGAGCCAGGTCCCTCTACACAATTTACAAAATACATTTCCTTATCAAAACACGAAATAAAACATTTACAACTTAGTTACATAGTATTTTGTATCGAGCAATATAAGTGGCAAATGTAGATTAATGTCAGAATGTTGCAAACTTACAGAGACTTTCTGACAATCACATCAACTTTAAAGGACGAACATGTAAATGCATAAATGGGACTAGGCATTTTACCAATCAGCTAGATCACAAAGTGATTTCTCTGTCTTTGCTCATCACTCAAAGATAGTATTTTTTCCATTGATTGATTGGTTAGAAATTTATAATCTTAAATAAGACATGTACTTTACTTTGTTTTTGTTATTACCAGAACTCATGATTACACTTTCACCCTTCAATTCGGGAGGAATATGGCAAAAGAATACGACCCTCATAAGGGCTTCAGACATTGCATTTATATCAGGGCTAAAACTCTGACCAGAGTTATGAGAACAAATTAATAAAGTCCTTCTAGATCTGAAAGAAAAAATGCATTAAATAACTCTGGTGTGACGGGTAACGAGCTGCAAGGTAAAATAGAAAACATAAATGTAAATTTGACAGATGTTGGTTCATGATTTAGTGACACATTAATTTTCATGGACAAAACGTATGTAATTAGTTTCATGATACCACACATGCTGCTTCTCTTATAAAATGGCTTTTATATGTTATTTTTTTCAAAATTTATATCAACAATAAAAGTGTTATGACTATCTTCAGTGACCTTTGTAAGTAGTTTTCTATACATTCAACCTTCATCAATTATTTGCACTGTAGGAAATGCAAATATTAAATCTCCAAATATTGATTCCATCACTAATGTGATATATTGACTATAGTCTCTATACTATTATTATTATAAACGATATAAAAAAATCTCGCGATAAGCAGACCACAATGGCACAATGGTTACATGTTCAATGTTCCTGTATTGAAATCATAAATTACCTCGTTTAATTTTGATTGTTTTTGGCCTTTAGACAGGACGAGTATTTTATGTCTCAAAGTTAAGAGCAGGTAGCAAATACTCACGTACCAACAACTTTAGGATAAATATACAAATCATGATGTATGCCAGCTCTGTTCTCCTTTTCATGAGTGTTTTTTTTATACAAATGTCTAAATAAATTGTACATTTGTTTGCCTTATCCCAAGAGGTCATCTTTAGGTCAGGTGATGACAGAGAAGTAAATAATTGTTTCTCTGAATATTCAAGACTACAGTTTCAAGCTAGAAGTATATTAACACATTGCCAACTGGGACCTGGTGGTCCCTGTGTTAAGTCTATGGGCTAACTCTGTATTCAAATCTAGGAGTAACCTTCTTCTGGCAGTGAGCAGATGAATTCATGTGCCAAAGGATTTTGGTAGAGACTTTAAATTAACCCATTGGCTACTGGAACCGGATGGTTCCTGTGTTAAGTCTATGGGAGTGAACAAATTCAGTAGTCAAGGGGTTAAATGAAAGTAAGCTGATGATACTGTCTTAGCATGGATAATTAGTTGTCCCCTACATGCATGTTAGATATGTGTACGTGAGTTCCAGCACGTTTTCATTCATTTCATTACCAGAACTGAACATTTCTTTATTTACCTAAGGTGCGTGATGGATAAACACCTGTACAATTATTTTTTGTCCACGAAAAGGTGTCTGCAGCACAACAAAGTGACAGACACAATGTAGTTGACACCTTTTGGAAGATTAGCCTATTTGAAGTGATGATTATTAATTATTACACAATAGTAGTTCTAAATATCAAATTGACCTTTTTTCTATACAAAATAAACCAATCGTATAGTATGATAACATGAAGTCTTTCGTCTTCTTTGTGCATGGCTGATTGTCAACGAAACGGATTTAAGTCTTTTGTCAATTATGTTTGTTGCTACGGCACGCAGCCAGTGAGAACGAATTCGTTTACTAAAATTATGGAAATGCAAGCATTACTTTAAAATAAACAGAACTTTGTCATTCCTGGCTCATTTTTCCTGATTGTCATATGAAAGGGCAAAAAATAAACTTATTAGAAATTTGATTTTCTCTTTGAAATTCAGATACCGTTCGCCAGATGACTTTTTGGTTTCCTCTCTTCAAATTGTTTTAATCACTCATGCGTGAAATATGCATGATATGAGTTGCATCAAAATGAAAGAGGAAGATCTAGGCTTTACAAATATGTGGCATTTATTAATTATAATTTTGGTTAAGTTAACATCGATAATTCCCGGTTTCATTTTTTTCTGGGACACACTGTATAATCTCGGGGTGAGGCGAATATTGTCACTTTAAAACAATATTTGAATAACAGGGAAATTGATTACTCATGTATCACAAACAATGACATACATGTATCTATACGTAAAGAGATTTTTTTTTAACATGTATTCATTTAAAGTAGATAAAGAAGACTACTATTCATCACATCCAAACAGATTTTCCATAAGATTATAAAGATTAAAGGGCTATCTCTTTCTCCCTTTGGATTTCTCTTTCTTTCATTTGAATATTTCTCTCTCTTTTTTTGCTCACCAGACGCAAACCGATGATCACCATGGCAGGTGACGATGACAGCAATGTCTACATCTTCGAAGCCGTGAATGACAACGACGTCAACGACTGGCGATACACTAAGACATCGATCTTCGTTTCTGAAAAGGGGACGGTGGGCTCCATGTCCTTTGGTGACGTCACAGGTGACGGTCTGGCGGAGATCTTTGTCCCAGCGTACTCAGACGGTCAGCTGCATGTGCTGACCTTTGAACCCTAAACCCTAAAGGCTCGTTCGGATATGTAGAGGTCAACCGCGGTGTTTTGTTTTTGTTTTGTTTACAGCGTGTAAGCGAACGGCAAATGCGCGCAACAAAGTTCCACTTACGTCATCAAGAACGAACAAAACAACGCCGCAGTTTACCGCGTCATACCTGAATGAGGCTTAATATCAGTGAATGGCGGCGAAAATTAATCGCTTTTCGTTGCTGAAAATTACTTATCAGATGAAGGATCAAAAAGACACTTTTTCATAAATTTTCCGTGTAAAAGTAGAGCGGTGAAGTATTCTTCGAAATTTAAGATGGACACAAATATTTTCTAGTTAGATATCACTTGGCAATATTTTATTAAATAATATTTTTGGAATTGAATACTCTCTTTATCCACAATGACTAACTATATGTCCCCTGGTAACTCCTTTTCTTCTGACGTCCATTTTCTATACAAAAGACCTGTCTCTTAAATGGCGATTGTATTCTAACCTACTCTTTAAACTCATTTTCTAACCGTATGAATATATAAACATACTTCTTACGACCAACGTCTTGCACCATGTTAAAATAGACGCTGTATACAGGGTCTCTAAATTTCAAGTGAGACACATGATTTTGTGCCTCCTCCCTGTTTTTAGTCATTGATGTATTCCTTTCACTTGAGAATGTACATCATTCAGATGCATGTAGGAATTTTCTTGTAGGTTTGAGCCCATTCTATCTTGTATACAGAGATAAAATACGTATAACAAGATCGCAACTATTTTCGAAAAGTTATCTCAAGGTCAATTTCAATTTTCTTTAAGGAAATACTTTATGGCAACGCAAAACTTCCTACTCACTCAATGAATCGCTCATTTTATTGCGGTATTTATTTTACGTACGTATTTGTTCAATAATTGTTATTCAAGCGGAGATTCGTTCGTTATGTCTAGATTTATTGAAGTACACTGTATGTTTATAAGACAAAGTAAAAGAATAAATAGAAATTTTGAAATATGAAAACGATTTTCCGTATTATTTCACTTAGAAGTAATGTTTAATCAAGTAGAAACTTTTCTTTCGGCACTTTATCATCAGTTCCTCTTTAGTAACCCACTTTATAGGAATAATTTAATAAGGAACCGCCTTACCATTCACTCCCGCCCTTGTGTCCTCGCGAATAGCATCGTTACTAAAGAAAGAGAGAGATAGAGAGAGAGAGAGAGAGAGATCGGGAAAGAGAGCGCGGGAGACTGAAAAATTACAAAATTGGAAAAACGATAGAGACAGGAAGAGAGACAAAGAGACAGACAGGCAGAGACAAAGAGAGAGAGAGAGAGAGAGAGAGAAAGAGAGAGAGAGAGCGAGAGGAAGAGAGAGAGAGAGAAAAAAGGGGAGTAAATGGAGAGAGAGAGAGAGAGAGAGAGAGAGAGAAAGAGGTGGGTGGATGGTCAGCAATCAGAATAATTCGAATGAACGGTTTGGAACAATTATACTGTTTAGTAAATTGACAGAAAAAAAAAAAATTAAAGAAATAATCAAAATCGGCTTCATTAATTTTGAAATCGCACCTTTCCACCTGTTGAACGTGGATCAATAGAAAAAATGTACTCCAAAAGGACTTTTGCATAAATTTTGTATCATGCAGTCACCATGGTTTGTCATTGATAAAAAGGTTGAATTCACCCATTATTCAGATAGCAGATAACAATTTTATATTTTAGAAATAACTGGAAGGTATGGTTTAACCAACGTGATAAACCTAGTTTGTAGGCACAAACTATTACCAGTCGTGCGTAAAAGTGCCTGCATAGGAGACACAGTAGGCTCCGTACTAGTCTGTACTAAGCACAGACCCTAATTTGACACTTTATCAAAAAAAATCATTGTGCCTTGAGAGAAGCCTAGCCCAGCTACCTACTGGTGTCAGGAGCAGCTACAGTGCATGGCCTATGGTAGTCTTATAGTGCAGACTCACTTTTACGACTGACCAGGGTTTGTGCTTGCATACTAATGATAACCCTCTCATGCTCTGTTAAAAGAATAGTAACCGTGGTTTTAATTTCTTTTATTCGGATAGACAGTGCAGAATAGCTCATACAACACAGAAAATAATAGGCCCAGGTATACTGTTTTTTTGTTTGAGTCGAAACCAGAGCGATTGCCTAGCGGAAATAGCCCGTTTATTTAAACGTCCCTCGTAACAACTCGTGGAAGTTAAGTTCCGGGGTTATAGTTCCGTTTACGATGACGTCATCTCCACAGTCAGCAGCTAATAGAATACTTGTATGCCACATCAGAGGGCCAAGTGACTCATAACGTGACACAACAGCAGAAATAGCTGTCTTGTGATATACGAACCTCGTATTTTCAATATGGCGCTATCGAAGAACAACCCATACAGTTTGGGTGATGACTTAACATGTGGGATTTGCGAGGGTAAACTACGCAATGGACAGTTCCTAAAATGCTTTCATTCTTTCTGTGATCAGTGCTTGAGACAGGAGAAGAAACGAGAGCCAGAAAGACCCAAATCAGCAAGCTTCCCTGGCATTGGAAACAGTGCGATAAGTGTAGCGCAAGGTGTCTTTCGAGTAGCAACCAACTTTTTTGCGTTGGATCCTGATGGCGAAGAGATACGAGGTCTTAAGCTCCCAGCTTGCCCGATCTGCAAACGAAATGGAAAAGCAGAAACTCATGATTCCAGGCAGTATTTCTTCCCAAACATTTTTGCAGAAATGAAGATCGGAAGTGTGGATTTCACGGACAAACTACGCGGGAAAGCAGAATCTAGTGACACTTTAATCTGTGAATCATGCCAAGAGAACAATTGCAAGGTTACATCTTTCTGTAGCGATTGTAAACAATTCATCTGCGCGACTTGCGTCGTAGCACACAAGAAACTGTCTGTGACTCGCAATCATTCAATCGTGTCTACAAATGACATCAAGAACGGAAAGAATCTAGTTGACGTCGACAATGCTCACACATATTCAACATGCAGCAGTCATCCGTCGTCACTCTCCACAAAGCTCTGTACTATATGTCAGGTAGCTATCTGTACCGATTGCGTTTCATCAGAGGAGCATCGTATGCACCCATCTATAGATGTCAAGGATGGTATTAAGCCGTTCTTGGACGAGGCAAGTACCTTGGTCAGCAGGTTCACCCCATCAAGATTTGACAAAATCGTTGTGGCGCACCTGGAGCATAAGAAGGCTATTGCAGATAAAGCCGAAGAGCTTCGGAAACAGATCATTGAAGATGCTGACATCGCCCGGGCAGAACTCCTGCAGCAGCTCGAGGACAAGAAAATGTCCATGTTGGCCAAGGTGTCTAGGGTCGAGAGTGACTCGACTAAGGCAACCAACGAGCTCATCAAGTCCTTGGAGGAGCTGAGAATAAAGGCAACCACGGCAGAGAACTATGTCGATGTCCTAAAGCGCAGAGGCACCGTATCCAATATATTAATGGCAAGGCGTGGGGGTTTCGTAGATCTCCTCAAGGATCTTACAGCTGATATTGCCAACAAAGAATCTTCGAAGACACAGGGAACCCTTAGACTACATACAACCTCGTTCCCTTTCCCGCGATACCAACTGAAATGGTATTCACTTCAATATAGTGAATGAGTAGGAAATTAAATCTAAAATAATCTTCATTATTTTCCTTTTGAGATGTGCCTGGTGATAATTATTAGCATGTTTATGGTGCTGGGAATGAACACTATTTTAGTAGTCCAATCTTTTGAGTGGTCCAAGAGGATGGGATAGTCATCATGATGAACTGTGGCAAATATGGATCGTGCCATCAATCCTGTGAAGTCTTTATATCTATAAACATAAAAATAACAATTTAACGATTTACCTATGGCTACGGAGACAACGAAAATCACACTGCACAATCGGTCATATTCTATTTTTTTTTCAATAATTGATTTATTTCAAGAAACCTTCGAAATGTATTATACGTGACTCATCGAGACAACACTTTGACAACAACATTTGTGCAAGTCAGTTTATACACTATTCGTAAGTTGAACAAACAAAATCATATTTTTAAAGTTAGGTTCTCCTACTTCGAAAGAAAAGAAATAGCCTTTTACATCAAATAATGTTTTCTTTTCCGATGATATTAGATTGAGTTCAGTCAGCATGCTGGCATTCATCGAGTAAGTTATTGTTGTAGAAGACTTTCCGATAAACTTTGATAATTTTGACTCCCAATATCTCAGTCATAATTTTACATGATTTGTGCAATTGTACATAACATATTTCTTTACCCACAATGTATGCAATATGCAGCACTAGTTGGAGAACAAAATAGCATTTTACATCAAATAATGTTTTCTTTTCCGATGATATTAGATTGAGTTCAGTCAGCATGCTGGCATTCATCGAGTAAGTTATTGTTGTAGAAGACTTTCCGATAAACTTTGATAATTTTGACTCCCTATATCTCAGTCATAATTTTACATGATTTGTGCAATTGTACATAACATATGCTTTACCCACAATGTAAACAGCACTAGTTCTAAAACCAGTACGTATCAATATTTCCAATTTAAATTCCATTTATTATATATGAATAAATATGACGTGATAATAATCAGACGTCAAAAACGTGATAACACGGATAATTTGAAGTGTTTAGATGAAATACATACAAGAGTAATTGGCAGCAGAAAAAAAATAGTTTCGGATATGTCTGGAAATTACATCATTGCAATCGTAACTTTATCGTATAAGTAGGGAAATATGTCTCTAGTACTGAAAGGTTTAAAGTCCGAAACCGAATGACATAAATAGTAAATACTTAATATTGGAGCCTAAGCGGCATTGTATTGATTATTATGATATCTAACCTTTTTTTTCGTATAGTATTTATTTTGGGCTACAATTCGCTCAATTTAAAATGTAAACCGGTGAAATATTCAATAGTTGGCAAGATACTATAGAATGCAACAGCTTTCACAATTCGATTATACTTTGAGACGATGTAAACAGTTTAAACTGTGCATGATGATCACTTTAATAATTTAATCTTTGACATGTTGCGACAAACATATCGAGACTGAATCCATTTAACAATTCGTTTTGAAAGAATTAAAATGCTCTTAATCAACTCTTACGTGTATCATCCTTTTAATTTATAATTGTTTCATTATTGTGCAAAGGAATTTCGCAATCTATATAAGAACACTTCTGCTAAGATTTATATTACTGTATAGGAGTAATAGTTATGAGGTATATATCATATATATTAACATCCGAAAAAAGTTGTTTTGTACGAAAACAAGATTATTTTGTGCTTATTTGTATTAACATGTACTTAGTCGTATTTGTACAAACATGAATATATCATACTGCATACTGATTACTAGAAATAAAATGGCATATATAACCCTTCAAATCAAGAAAAATTGGTATAAAAATAGTGTTACTATATCGTCGCCTGCACCACGAACCGTCCTCTCTGCGCACTTTGATGCGAAAGTTAGTTTCGCAGAAAACGCATTTAAAGAAAAGCTTTTTTTAAACCGGCAATAATTATAACTAAAAGTAGAGCAAATTAAAAACCGATGACTTCATTCGATAGTTCAGGTCCCAAAGTTACATCCCATATCTTTATATTTTCTTGAACTTAATTATTTACGCCACAGCGAGCATTGTAACAGAGAGGACGGTTCGTGGAACAGATATAGTGCGCGATCGCGCCTCGCGTCTTTACCACGAACTGGCCGCTCTCCTGCGGACGGTTCGTGGAAAAGATGAAATGCACAATGCGCATTGCTATTTTCACCACGAACCGTCCGCTCCTATTACGCGCAACTGAAAACCGTACAAAATGAATGGAAGATGAAGTGACTGAGAATCGGAAAGTGTTGTTTACAGACATCGGTTTTCTAATTCACATTTTCAAACATTTTAGGGATGTTGAAATAATCCGGGTGATGATGAGAGTAAAGAATGACACATCTACTCTCACTCAATATCAATTCTTCAAAAATGATGAAATATTTTTTGTCCGTACTGCCTCATAAACAGAGAAGACGGTTCGTGAAAAAGATGAATTCCGTTACAACAGTAATCCATTTCACCACGAACCGTCCGCTCTTAACAAGATGTGTACAAACCGAATGAATATTTAAGAAAATCTCAATTAAAGTATGATCTGTGAGCATTCATAGTTATTTTAATTCAATATTGATTTTTTTTTTGTACTGAATAACAGGCAAAATTCGTTTATTGGAAATCAGTTCATTGCATGCAATAATTTGTCTTTTTCTTTTCTTTTTTCTTTTATTTGAAATTTATTAGTTAGTTTATTAGTATTGCTATCTTACTGGACGAAATCAAAATGCTCTTCTTTTAACATTGTCCAATTCTGGATTGATAGTAAATCTTGCTTTCTTTCTTTCTTTGCTTCTTCTTTCTTTGTTTCTTTCTGCCTTCCTTCCTTCCTTTACTTTTTCGTCTGCCTTCCTTCCTTCTCTTTACATTTTCTTTCTTTCTTTCCTCCTTGCTTTCTTTACCAAATTTTCTTCCTTTCTTTCTTTATTTCTTCCGTTCTTTCTTCTTTTTTTAAATTTGTCTGCAGTAATTTCATAAGGCACTTTAAATTAAGAAAATCAGATAAATCAGACATGCATGGAAACAAAGGATTTAGATACACACGTCCATTGCCTGCTTCAAATATTTAAAAAAATAAACAAACATAGATTATTTATCAATTGTGTCTTTTTATCTTTTAATAATCATCATATTATTTCATTCCATAGTATTTGCAACATATTTAACAGAAATATTTACAGACAGAACAAAATCTGAAATAGGCAAGACGAATTACAATTCCTTTAAAAAAAAAATCACACACATTGACATTTTGGCATAATGTTTGTTTAGATCTCATTGAGACAAAAAAGAATGGACAATGATGGAATGTTATTTCAATTTTTGTTTTTTTTGTTTCTTCATATCCAGTCATCAAGAAGTCCTCGTGATTTGACTCTTTATATCAGTTGTATAAAGTAAAACCTTTGTCTCTATTAATGAAAAAGTGATATATTGGACATCAAATTAGAGGATTTTAATAATCCTATTCCTCACAACTCTGCATGAAATATATTCAATTATGCACATGTCTTAGGAATATTCAAAAGGATATATAACTTTTCCACATTCTATTCATTTTGATTTCCATAGAATCTTGTTAAACTTCATTGTTTGCAGATGGAAATATCAAAATTTCACCAAGATCTCTTTAGTCAGATTCATCACAATAATGAAATATTTAAAATTATGTATCACTTTTCTTCCATTCATGTAGTTATTCTATTTCCAATGTATACTTCATTGTTATTTTTTTTAAACTACACTATTTACAGATAGAAACATTAAATTCTAGTCCTTGATACATCTCGTATTTTCCATTTCCAAGTTTACTTCATTATGTTATTTCTAAACTGCATTATTGACGGATATAAATATTAAATTTCAACACATCATTTAACAAATGCATTATTTATTTTTAATTATTGTAATTATTTCATATCCGTAGTAAATTCAGAGTTCTATTTAAACTGCATTATTTACAGATAAAAAAAGGAATGAGCCAGATACATCTCATAGGAATGTATTATTCCAAAGAAAACATCATTTATCTTCAACACATGTTATTAAATCATTTCATCTTCATATAATTTTTTTCTCTTTAAAGCTGTATCGGCATTTACAGATAAGAAATACCAATGTTCTGAAAGAGCCAGATACATCTCATAGAAATATAATATTGAAAAGAATGTATTATTTCTCATAAATTCATTTAATTATTTCAGTGTATTACATTTTGTTTTTAAACTGCATTATTTACGGATGGAAATGTTAAAATATCACTTGTCTTGAGTACAATAAGTATCATATTGACACAATATTCAAAAGAATTGATTATTTCTCGTCAATTCATTTAATTATTTCAGTGTATTACATTTTGTTTTTAAACTGCATTATTTACAGATGGAAATGGTAAAATATCACTTGTCTTGAGTACAATAAATATCATATTGACACAATATTCAAAAGAATTGATTATTTCTCGTCAATTCATTTGATAATTTCATCTCTATAGTCTATTCCTTATATTAAAACTTCAATATTTACAGATGAAAAAAATAAATAAATAAAATGAGCCAGCTTAATTTCGTAACTATGAATGTAATATCCCAAAGAATGCATCATTCAATACAAATCATTTAATTAATATGTCATTGATATATTATCTCTTGTGCTAGATACATCTCATACCAATGAAATAAGTAATTTTCGTTTCGATGTCATGCAAAAGTATTTTTTTAGTCTCAATTGTGAATCATTTATAAACAAGTTCTTTTTTTTTTAAGATTTGATTTTCAACAAAAATTGAAATCGCTCATATGAAAATACGCAAAGTATCATAATGACAAACACAGCTCGTCACAATCTAGCAGATTCAACTCTACATTTCAGATATGAACTGGTCAGTGATTACTTTTTATGGAAACAAAGAATATGAAAGCATTAATTAACTGATATCATTTGGGTAGCATAGTTTAGTAGTGAGGCAGCTTATCATAAAAAGCCTGGTGGAGTGGGTGCCAGACCGCAGGTGTAGTGCCGCTGCAGAGGGCCTTGAGATCCTGATATTTACCCAAAGATAGCTTTGGTGGGCCATTCCTGTAGAGAGGCTCGGGTGTTACTTCAGTGACCTCTTCTACACCTCTCCGTGTCTGGTTTGTCCTGATCACATCAAATTCTTCATCAGTGTGAGAATACTTGAAGTACACGGAATCCACTTCACCTTTCACGACCTTCATAGCCATGAATTTCTTCCAGTCTACGGTTTGTCCACCCTCAGAGGTTCGGACTCGCAGAATACCTTTCTGTTGACCAACAGACTTCCAATCATCAATATCTCTTGATTGGACTTCTACTACATGATAAGGATGGGGGTGAAGACGAGCCATCGCACAAATGGTGCTCAATTGAGTCGGTACCATGACTTCTTTCACACGTCTAATGCTTTGTTCTATGACGCTGTGCATGGCATCACCCTCACTTTGTCCGTGGTTTGTAGGGAAGTAATTACCTGTGACCGATTCAACGGACTTAGCCTTTCCGATGAAATGTTGCAGCATTGTTGGGATGATAGAGTTCTTATTTTGACCGACACAGCCATCACAGTAGAACACTACTTGTTTCACACCCCTCTCATCTAGACTGTTAAGGTACCGATGGACGTGTGAGGCAATTTCACAGGATCCTCTTTTTGTTTCGCACTCGTGTGAAAGAAAGCACCATCCGTCCTTGCTTGCAAGTTCATATATCGTGAAGTTGTAGTTGCTGAGTCTACGTTTGTAGAAAATGTCAGATTGTGGGGACTTCGGCAAGTAAATGACCTGCTGCAGATCGAAAACTGCAGAGACAAATGTGTGGTCGACTGAAGCTCTTTCCTTAGCAAGACTCTTCAACTCTCTTACTTTTTCTTTTTCAGCAATGTGAACTTTGTATGCCCCTGCAATTTCTTCCCTCTCTTTGGGATTCCCACGTCTGTAGGTTTCGCACAAGGGGCACATGTCCTTTTTCGGATGATGGAACTTGATATTCATCTTCTTCAGAACCTTCCTGTAAAGAGATAAAGAAGCACATTCCTCTGTACCTTCTGTAGATGAATTGTACATGCGATACATGATCTCAGGATTGAGATCTTCTGAAAGGTATTCACATCGACTGTTGGCCCGACAATAATGAGATTCTTGACGCGGAAATTGATTAATGTGCCGCTTCACCCCTTCACGTAATAGAGCGTCTCTGTCAGACGTCTGCCTGCCACCCCTTCCTTCACCTTCAAGGCAGCCGTATGGTCTCTTCTTTCCAAGCACGGTCTTCACTTGCCTCTCTGATATACCTAATGTTCCCACGAACATCGCTTTGCATACACGAACTTTAATGCATGGATCACCTGCATTGGGCAGGAAATACGCACATTTTCTGATCTTTCTTGACTTCTTTTCTTGAATCTGTTCGGTGTGCCGTCCAATCCATTCTCTCTGCTTTGTCAGATCAGCAAGGTCATAAAAAGCTGATCTAATAGCTTCACGAGTGTTGCAACTAAATGTGTTGCAACTAAGTCCTCTGAAATGACACTTTTCACATGAGGTTTCGTAGCTAGCAAATCTCCTCGCCGCTTTTAGTTCCTTACTCTTTTCACTCTCATAGCTGTAACCAGCATTTCTCCGTTCTTTGACTAATTGATTTCTACTCTTCACCGTCTTTGGCTGCTCTGGCACTTCCAATGCTCTTTCCCCATCTACTTGAAATGATTCAGGAGACAGTTGACTATTATCAGCTGATTCCTGGGGAAGGCTAGCTTCTTCAAGATGCTCTGGAATATCTAATGAGTCGGTCGCATCAGATTGTTTTGATTCCAGAGTCGCCATCAGTACCTGATCTCCGTTCTCTTCAACTCTTGTATCCAATGAGGCTTGGTTTTCAAAGTTTCCTCTTCTTGATTCCATTAACGGCATAACCTCGTCTTCATTGTTCCTTTCTTCTTCGTTGGTGAGCCCTTGGTACTGTGATGCACTTGAACTGATGTCAAGTGGAATTTCACTGAGATTGAATGCAAGATTATGACAAAGGCAATCATCACGTAAGTTAAAATGAAGGAAGCATAAGAAACACAAGCACTCTGGACACGCTGCCCAAACTTCATCAGTACACATGAAATTGTCACATGTTTCAGGATTTCTCTGACCACACTGCATGTTTGGATGGAGCGGAGAATCTGGAGAAGATAAAAAGACAAAGGGAAAACAATGATAGTGAATGTAATGACATAATTTTCGGGACACAGGTAAAGTTATATTGAGCACAACAGAAACAATAAGTGTGATAATAATTGATCAGGATATTGAATAAATGAATAGAAAATCCCTTTTATATTCAGAACACGTACACAATCAATAAAATGAAGTGTGCTTTTTGTCCATTCTAACTGTATCAATATAATTTCACTTTAGTTATTATCATCAGTATAATTTCCTTGTACTGTGGACAGTCCTCTGATTTCTTTATGTTATTATGAATAGTCATGAACTATTATTGGAAGATATTTTTACCTGCATGGCTGTCAGACTGTGTTATCTGGTCACTTGCGATGGATATTGGTTCAGGCAATCCAGATCCACATCCTGTTGAATCTTCAGGAAGTGATGGCGATGATACGGGTAGAGGACCAAGTTTTGCTTCTGGGGTAGGATTACAAAAATTGAATATAAACACTAGTTTTAAACTCTCCGAAGAAGATGCCCCTCCCAAAAAAAAAAAATGAATAAGACTACAATAGTGAAATATACACACTAGTTCCGATGCCTCCCCCCCCCAAATAGAAGACTCATCCCAAACCTGCACCCACCCCTCCCCCCTAAAAAAAGATCTTACAAATGTAGAAGAATCCATTTATAATATTGAACATGCGCTTCGGTCTTTCCTCATTAAGATCTTGTAGGAAAGTTGGTCTAGATTGTTGTTGTTGTTATATTCTTGTACTTTCATAATGCAAACATTCTTATTCATAATTGTAATTAAGTTCATTTGTATATGCATATTCATTATTGTAAATATGGTCATTTTTTCATGCACAAATTCATTATTGTCAATATGTTCTTGTTGAGACTCTCATACTCCCGATCGGGGTTCGATAGAGTTTAATAAAATCTTATCTTATCTTATCTATCAAATTGGGAAAAGGAGTGTAATACCTGCATATTTGTCAGAAAGTCGTGCCAGGGGGATGTCAAATTCCTCATCAGACTGTGTTATCTGGTCACTTGCGATGGATATTGGTTCAGGCAATCCAGATCCACATCCTGTTGAATCTTCAGGAAGTGATGGCGATGATACGGGTAGAGGACCAAGTTTTGCTTCTGGGGTAGGATTACAAAAATTGAATATAAACACTAGTTTTAAACTCTCCGAAGAAGATGCCCCTCCCAACAAAAAAAAAATGAATAAGACTACAATAGTGAAATATACACACTAGTTCCAATGCCTCCCCCCCCCCCAAATAGAAGACTCATCCCAAACCTGCACCCACCCCTCCCCCCTAAAAAAAGATCTTACAAATGTAGAAGAATCCATTTATAATATTGAACATGCGCTTCGGTCTTTCCTCATTAAGATCTTGTAGGAAAGTTGGTCTAGATTGTTGTTGTTGTTATATTCTTGTACTTTCATAATGCAAACATTCTTATTCATAATTGTAATTAAGTTCATTTGTATATGCATATTCATTATTGTAAATATGGTCATTTTTTCATGCACAAATTCATTATTGTCAATATGTTCTTGTTGAGACTCTCATACTCCCGATCGGGGTTCGATAGAGTTTAATAAAATCTTATCTTATCTTATCTATCAAATTGGGAAAAGGAGTGTAATACCTGCATATTTGTCAGAAAGTCGTGCCAGGGGGATGTCAAATTCCTCATCAGACTGTGTTATCTGGTCACTTGCGATGGATATTGGTTCAGGCAATCCAGATCCACATCCTGTTGAATCTTCAGGAAGTGATGGCGATGATACGGGTAGAGGACCAAGTTTTGCTTCTGGGGTAGGATTACAAAAATTGAATATAAACACTAGTTTTAAACTCTCCGAAGAAGATGCCCCTCCCAAAAAAAAAAAATGAATAAGACTACAATAGTGAAATATACACACTAGTTCCAATGCCTCCCCCCCCCCCCAAATAGAAGACTCATCCCAAACCTGCACCCACCCCTCCCCCCTAAAAAAAGATCTTACAAATGTAGAAGAATCCATTTATAATATTGAACATGCGCTTCGGTCTTTCCTCATTAAAATCTTGTAGGAAAGTTGGTCTAGATTGTTGTTGTTGTTATATTCTTGTACTTTCATAATGCAAACATTCTTATTCATAATTGTAATTAAGTTCATTTGTATATGCATATTCATTATTGTAAATATGGTCATTTTTTCATGCACAAATTCATTATTGTCAATATGTTCTTGTTGAGACTCTCATACTCCCGATCGGGGTTCGATAGAGTTTAATAAAATCTTATCTTATCTTATCTATCAAATTGGGAAAAGGAGTGTAATACCTGCATATTTGTCAGAAAGTCGTGCCAGGGGGATGTCAAATTCCTCATCAGACTGTGTTATCTGGTCACTTGCGATGGATATTGGTTCAGGCAATCCAGATCCACATCCTGTTGAATCTTCAGGAAGTGATGGCGATGATACGGGTAGAGGACCAAGTTTTGCTTCTGGGGTAGGATTACAAAAATTGAATATAAACACTAGTTTTAAACTCTCCGAAGAAGATGCCCCTCCCAAAAAAAAAATGAATAAGACTACAATATTTAGTGAAATATACACACTAGTTCCAATGCCTCCCCCCCCCCCCAAATAGAAGACTCATCCCAAACCTGCACCCACCCCTCCCCCCTAAAAAAAGATCTTACAAATGTAGAAGAATCCATTTATAATATTGAACATGCGCTTCGGTCTTTCCTCATTAAGATCTTGTAGGAAAGTTGGTCTAGATTGTTGTTGTTGTTATATTCTTGTACTTTCATAATGCAAACATTCTTATTCATAATTGTAATTAAGTTCATTTGTATATGCATATTCATTATTGTAAATATGGTCATTTTTTCATGCACAAATTCATTATTGTCAATATGTTCTTGTTGAGACTCTCATACTCCCGATCGGGGTTCGATAGAGTTTAATAAAACCTTATCTTATCTTATCTATCAAATTGGGAAAAGGAGTGTAATACCTGCATATTTGTCAGAAAGTCGTGCCAGGGGGATGTCAAATTCCTCATCAGACTGTGTTATCTGGTCACTTGCGATGGATATTGGTTCAGGCAATCCAGATCCACATCCTGTTGAATCTTCAGGAAGTGATGGCGATGATACGGGTAGAGGACCAAGTTTTGCTTCTGGGGTAGGATTACAAAAATTGAATATAAACACTAGTTTTAAACTCTCCGAAGAAGATGCCCCCCCCCCCCCAAAAAAAAAATGAATAAGACTACAATAGTGAAATATACACACTAGTTCCAATGCCTCCCCCCCCCCCCAAATAGAAGACTCATCCCAAACCTGCACCCACCCCTCCCCCCTAAAAAAAGATCTTACAAATGTAGAAGAATCCATTTATAATATTGAACATGCGCTTCGGTCTTTCCTCATTAAGATCTTGTAGGAAAGTTGGTCTAGATTGTTGTTGTTGTTATATTCTTGTACTTTCATAATGCAAACATTCTTATTCATAATTGTAATTACGTTCTTTTGTATATACATATTCATTATTGTAAATATGTTCATTTTTTCATGCACAAGTTCATTATTGTAAACATTTTCTTGACAAGACTCTCATACTCCCAAGAACTGGTTAACACTCAGATGATATCAAATTGGGAAAAAGAGGAAAAGGAGAGTAATACCTGCATATTTGTCAGAAAGTCGTGCCAGGGGGATGTCAAATTCCTCATCAGACGATTCTGAATCTTCAAGATATTCTGAATCGAGAACGATTCCTTGCCACAGAGTCCCTTCATAGTCCATGATCACCTCTTTCCCTTTTGTCATCTTCCCTGTCCACTGAAGGAGTGGTGAATGAACAATGTTGTTTGCACCATTCAAATGCCATTGCACCAAAACATCATAGCCTTTATCCGGTCTAAAAAGGAATAAAAAAAAGAAAGAGAGATTTCAACAACCTTATTTTCATAACAATTTTGCATACCGGTATGTATTCGGTAATAAACATACATATTAAGCTGTTCCATGAGAGATGAACTGGTAAAGAAATTATAGCCTTATTTTTTATAATTCATGAAGAAATTATTATTCTGCATTAATATTGGCCCAACACTTGAAATTATAAAGTCAAAGACATCACCTATATATTGTTTTTTAACACCATTTCATTATTTATAAATATTTATTCTGGTAAACATAAGAATTCTTACCTTGATCCACTTTTCCCTTTGCTCTTCTTTGGTCTTGGCATACCTGCTTTGTTTTAGATATCTCCTTCTCTAAGTTGCACAGCCACATCTGCGATAATAAAAACAAGAAAAAAAATGAGACAAAATATTATAAAAGTCAATGATATACAAATCGGTTTCACAATGATTTGACACATAGGTAGAGATTAAAGTTACAATAATTTTACTACACCATGCATTCAAGTACATAAATAAAAATGTCAACAAGAACATGAACATGAATACCCTGGTCCCTGCCAATTTTTGGGACTGAATAAGACATTTTTTTTGTAATGAAAAAATGGTTAATCTAGATGAAGTCCAACTATTGTTCAGTACATTAATTGTAACTATCTTGATTAGATTACATATAAAATAGAACTTTCAGTTTTGGTCCCCGAAATGGGCAGGGCACAAATGACTTAAGATCTGCTAATGGTGGAGCTCCTAGGTAAAACCTTAACTATCTAGTCCAAATGTTAGATCTAGATCTAGATAAAATCTATAGTATAAGATAGGTTACCTAACATTATACATCTTAATAATACTAAAAAAAGTTAGGACTAGACCTAGGTCTAGTCAGACTATGGTCTAGCTAGACTCTAGTCTAGATCTACACTAAGACTAAGTTACATCTAGGTCTAATTTGTGTCTTTCTTTGATCAGAAATAGATCTGGTCTAGGCCTAAATCGTCGTCGTTAGTAATAGTAGAAAGATAAAGACAAAGTAGATCCTAGGTCTAGATCTAGAGTTAGACCTAAATTACTAGTGTTGAATTGCTCTTGTTCTAGTTTTTCCTGTGTTTATCTAATCTACAGACAGTATTCATTAAATAATCTTAGAAAGCAGATATCTTCAGTAGATCTGAAGTTAGTTCTTATTATCAACAGTCAGACAGGATTTCGTGTTAGGTCCAACCAAAAACTGAATAGGCGGGACTGTAACATAATTTTTCGTGAGAATTTAATGATAAAATGAACTTTTTAGAAAAATATAATTGCTATAACCGAAGGAAGAATCTCTTATTGTTTTTTGAAAATATTTTATGTTTTAGAAAATAGATCTTAGAGCATATACTTACGAAATAATTGGATCCGGGCAAACTTTCCAGGGAAGCGGCCGCTTCGTGGTGCAGCAGACGGATCAATTTACGTCAAATTCTTCACCACGAAGTGTCCTGAGCGCGCGAGCGCGAGAGAGGACGGTTCGTGGTACAGAAATATCCAATTTATTGCAAGAGGACGCTTTACGATGACGTCGTTATTACGTAACCGCGCAATGTTAGACTCTGAAATTTTCACAAAATGTAGGTATTTATTAGTACATGAAAAAAATGCAAAAAAAATAAAAATTGAAAAAAATGCCGAATTTGGCCAGAGAGGACGGTTCGTGAAACGGGTGACGATATGAGATGTTTGTAAAATCCTCTTATATCATTGGTCGCATGGTCGAACACAAGGTCGATTTCCTAGGATCAAATCGCATCTACTGTTCATTGATTCGTCTACCAATTCAACAATTTTAACTTCTGTGGAATTACACAGGATGTTCTATAAATCCTTAACTACCAACTAACATAACTACCATCATGGCGCTTGGGGCACATATAGACAATCTTGTGAATCGTTTCTTCACCTGTGCCCTGAGCTCGTTATTTCATTTGCGACGTGAAGTTCTTCCATATACGGTAAATAATAATTAATTTGAATAATATATATAATAAAGCTACCATGGTGTTACCGAAACCTTCAATTGTGCATTTCTCAATATTGTTTACAGTAATTTATGCCAGATATCAAAAGGCCCCTTACAACAAACGAACCAATGTAATAAACCTATTAAAAACAAATTAAAACTCAAGTTTGATCGACTATATGTTTCTTGTCATTGCATAATCATCGCCATGTTTAGTTTATAATAGGGACTTTTAGATTTGCACAACGACAACGTGGATTGCTACGATCGACGTCCTTTTAATGCACTGCCATGAATGGACGTCACACGTATCAGTCCACGCAAATCTAAAAGTCCCTAATATGAACAGACGGAGCCTTCTGTATTTTCGTTACATATGAAAAGAAAGTGCAGTGGTATGTGAAAAACTAAATGAATATGTGCGGGTTTCAACACAGGTCATCTTTATTAGTAACCAATTTTTTCGGGATAGTGTTGGAATTATTGAATGTAGGGACAGCGAGAGATCCAAACATTTACATTAAAAAAAGGTTTTCTAATTCATCTTAAAAGTTACAAGACCCAAGAAACAAAGCGTTGCATGGTCAATTTGAAATGTAGGTAATGACAAATATTTATTGATAAAGGTGATTCTTTGTTTTCTGCAATCAAACATCTGATGTGAAAAATATCGATATGCCTTACACTGCATGTTTTCACATGCTTCAGACAGCAAAGCATCGTGAAAAATAGACGGAAGAGAATAACAAACAAATAAAACAATTACAATTACTCGTTCAATAATTATGTATTTGTGCAAATGAACTAATTACTAGGAGGTATTTACATTTATAGATTAATATCCTAATTGAAAAATGAGTAATCAAGTTTCATACATGTATATGAAATCATATTTTTTTTGTACACAGGTTTATTTTATTTGTGTAATAACTGTACCACATTATAAATATAATGTAGACTCTACCCATAGCAGAATTTGTTTGAATTGATGAAATTTTAACAATTACACTCAATAATTTTCTCTCCATCAGACTAACACAAAACATGTTTTTGCGGAAAGTTTTGAATTAAAATCTTAAATTAAGAAAACATGTGTTTTATAAGTAACACTTGGTTACAAAAAATAAATCAAGTCTACAAATGCACCTGCACATGAATGAAAAACACATTGCACTGGCTATCACATTTTAGAATAAAATTTCAAATATTTTGCCAATCTATATAATACCACGCTATTAATACAAACTATTTAAGCAAGTAGAAAAGAAACAAACGGTTATGAAACCTGTCTTTAAAAATCCTTTATGTTGTTGGGATAATATCAATCAAGTAATCAATCAATCAATCAATAAAGAAATGTTAATCAAACACATTTTTGTACAAAGTACAACAATATGGAGACTGCACAATGATTTTTTTAAAAATTAAATGTAAAAGAGATTTATATATATTCCGCACTTCAAGATTGCCTAAAAGATGCATATAAACTATGCAAACATACCATAAAACAGCCATAAAAGAATACAAGTGATAAGTTCACTGACAAACATGAGATACTATTAGACGGTTATACTATTGTCTTGTGCATAAACCCTAACGATTACACTCTTCCTGATTGAAATTCGTAATTGCCTTAATAGTAAAATCGGGGATTTAGGGCACGACAGCCTCTTCAGTGAAAAGAAATGACAAATCAGCAAAAAAGTCAGAAGGGTCGCACGACTGTCCTCAATCTGGGGCCAATTAGGCCTTTTTACCGACTTGAAAAAAGTGTTATGCCAATTTAATTCCAATCCTCTTTACATTTTTAAATACAATGTTTAAATACGTATATATATATATATATATATATATTGCCAAAGTGGCGAAAGTTGTTTTTAAGTTGTTTGCATTTTTTCAAATTTCTTTCATTGTGTTGTAAATGTCGATTCCGAATTATGCATGTATTCAAGCACAAAGCTAGGATCCAACTGAGGCACGCGGCTTGTCATCGTTCAAACCTTACATGACTCCAAAAAATAATAAAAGGAAACATCACCCCAAAGAATAAGCGTAAGTATTCTGAATAATAAGATGTATACCTGCCCTTTGATATACAATATTGACGATTTATATTGGCATAGTGAAATGCCTTTTAGCATGACGTGGACGCAGCCATTATCTTGATAATGTGTCGTATCAAGCGAACTTGCACATGTATATTTTGGGCGGTTTACCGCACCACATTTGAACAAGCCTTTAGAGTTAAGCCTCGGTCACAAATGCCATTACGAACTGCTACGAACGCCGTACGAACGATTTTCAGACAATGGAAATTCGGAAAGACAATGGAAAAACAGGGAGATTCGTACGAAAGCATCGTTCGTACGAACCTTTGTGACCATAGCTTTACAAGATTGACTCCTGTGTTTCCGAGTCAACGTCATAAAGGGACCTTCCCTTGTAAGAACTCGACATGTAAGATTGCGTCTCGTCATTCCTACCGGCCTGGTCGTTGTGACGGAGTTGTTGATTACCATCTGGAAAATGACTGGACACTACTTGTTCATCGCATGTAGGTTCCGCTGCACTTATTTCAATGGTTCTGTTCTGGGCCTGGATTCGTGGTAATTGCGGTATTTTGAATGCATCTCCGAGGGGTTTGGATCCAAAGTCAGGTCCAGCGATCAGGTTCTGATCAGCCAGCAGACGGAGTACCGGGGATCTTTGAAGGATATCAGGTCTGCGAACAACCGGACAAAGAGGTTCAAGTTTCAGACGAGGTCTCGGAGTTATTACTTCATCATCAAACGTTGGCCGCGCTGTAGATGGTTTCGGATATGTGTACGTTCCAGGAGCCACTGGTATGGAAGGCTCAAAGTCTCTGTCGGGTCCAGTGATGACGTCAGTATGCGATTGTGGCTTTATGTCTCTTGTCTGATTGACAGGACGATTAGTTAAAGCGCGGGAGAAAAATGGAAAAGCGTGGAGGAAAGGCATCAACCGACACGAAACCAGAATATCCTTCATCTCCTTCCTTGCATCTAGAGGAATAATGCAATGCAAGAGAATGAAAGATAAGCCCTGCAGGACTTTGTATCCAATAAGCACAGCCTGTACTGTGCGGTCGGTAGGTGACAGTACGTGGAGGTATCCGAAAGTCAAAGAGAGACATAACAGAATAATATCACAGACTGCGATCCACGCATGCTCTCGGCTCTGTAACTTTGGTATGTTAACCTCCATATTCTGTTGGTGAGGATCAGGAGCCAGGCGATGTGACGGGAAGTGGACGCGGATTAAGATGTATGCATTCAAAAGAAGGAGAAGGCCAATCGGTGTCACAAGACCTCCGATCATAGACCACATGCCGAAGAAACACCTGTTGGTATGAGAGCAATCATCATTACTTTTCACATTTAAACATACGATGGTGTCGAGATACTGCAGATTAACCCAGTTCATTCCTTCTTATACCCTCACACTTGCAATTGTAAATACATCATTATGTTAGATCATCGGCAGTCTCTCCTTCAACATAATTATAAAACAGAGTTAATTATGATGCTAATTATTTAGACTCTCCATTTTCCATTGGTTATTGTCAGAATTGTAAATATAACATGGGTAAAGATTCTATCAAAATACATACCCTTCTGTGAAGAGGCAATAGTTCTTTGCAGATACGGCAGTTATGAGCACGACCACACCTGGTGAACCTAGGAAGTCATGAACGCAAAAAGGGACGTAATTTAGTATTTAACCTTAAAATGTCGTGTTGACTATAATGTGTTAAATGACTGAAGCTGCACACAATCAAAGGAACTTTGTCATTTCCAGATTTTTCCCTTTTGTGTAATTTTTGTTGTTGTTTATTACTAGGAGAATATCTTATCGATCTTTAGTCACGAAATAAAAAGTACTAGAAAAAATAATTTATTGACACGTGATTGAAAGCATGGGATCGCTCTACAATGGACACACACAACTTTGTATGATGTTACTTCATACCGCAGACATGACAACATCATAGGGTATTTACCTAATGCTAGTAACGCAGCCTTGCATTGGTACGATCGAGAATCCATGTTTAAATTTTTGACAAAGGCTAGGTACAAACTGATGCCGTGCATGCTCATCAAGCTAGCAGATGCCATGGCGGTGTAGTGAATTACAATCATCTGGGCAGAGCACACTTTCTCTTTCACTTCCGGGTCACTTGTCCAAGTGTCGGTGTATAAGACGCACAGGAACACGATGTGAAAGCAAAGCAAGAAAATGAACTCTCCTACGACAATCTTGCCGCGGAGAGTCTGCCTGATTTTCCTTTGAAACATATAAAAACAGAATTTCAATAAAAGAAACAAATAAATATAGGATAAACTATATCAGCATGGTAATATATTGATTATAATAGAGAGATATGACAAGAAGTACCTTATTTACACATTTTCTGTCTCTTAATCACATGAAAATTCTTACGTATGCATATCCGTTTCCTTTCAATGAACGTACTATTAAAGTATATATATCTATATTTATATTATCTGTCGAGTATCAAGGTATTGCTTATGTATAGGCCTAAATACTAGATAACAAAAAGTCCTTTTAATTGTCTGGAAAAAGTAATAATTTAGGCCTGAAATGCCTATGTATGTAGTTGAATACTGTCCATGGTTTAATCTAATGTGTATTTGCACAGGATCGAATACTCGTTTAGAAATCCCTCAAACAGAACTAGAATCTAAATTTCAAACTCACAATAGCCAGTGAGGACTTAAGGTTACCAAAGATACAAAACCATTAAATAATGACAAAATGTCAATCTATATTCCTTTTAGACGCTTATCAACAACTTCCTTTATTCAATTTACAGACACTTTGTAAAAACCAGGTAATCTACACTCACAACAAAGACAACACCCTACCCCAATAATTAAAAATATATAGTGAAATTGCAACTATTAAATTGGTTTATATACTTACGGAGAGAGCAGATAAATAACTAGTATGAAGATAATGCTCGCAATAGAAATGAGGAACCCTATGTAGAGTGAAGCATCTCGGGTTGAAGATTGTGCTGGCGGTGAAAGGGGAATGTCATCGACATTCTGTGTGGTATTGATAAATTAAACAACAGGGATCCGTTTCACAAGGTCTTTTTCAATGACAAATGAGAAAAATCAGTAACTTATCTGTTGATAACTCATCGGAAGCAAGGATTTCACTACTAGCTTATAACAAAAACTGTCATTTTTCACTGATGACAAGTTTTGTGAAACATCCCCTGGTCTGTATTTTCGTTGATCTCTTACTCTTTCTCTACCAATCAAAATCAATCTTTCAAAACTTCATTTTGCGCAAAATACATAAATGCATTTTCTTGGTCGAAAAAGTTTGTGTGTATATATATATATATGCCCAGTCATTTCCTCTTATTGAATTAGCCTAGTTCATTGATTAACATCAAGTTATTCAGGTAAGTCCAACTTGTTCTAGGAATTGATAATTATGTATTGTACTTTTAAATCTTGTGTACAAACACATTAGACATATATATTTTATGTTTCCTTGGTTATGTTGATGAAAGAGATAAACTTGATAAATATTACTATCAAACTAGGAATGGAAACTTCAAAGCTCACCATTAGAACAGCAAAGTTTGTGAGATGGTCACAATGGCAGACTGGTCTAGAGACACTCCTGTCATCAGCAATGGTACATCCGGATGTTTCCCAAGCTCCGAAAGCATCATCGGCTTCGTCATCCCAATAGACACACACCGGTTGCCCAACTCGTAATATGTCAGTGCTTGTCTGGAATAAAATAAAATAGAAAAAATATAAATGTAAGGTTCATCTTCAAGGGTTTGTGTGTGTGTATGTGTGATAAAAGCTAAGTTGACCGCATTGAAGGACGATGCCCCTGATGTATGGACCGATTGAATGTCCACTAGAAACTGTTCAATTGATCCCATATCTTACCTGCGTGATCCCTGACACTGTAGAATGAGAATATGGATATCGTATATGTAGGTTAATCTTTGTGCAGGATTCTCTGGAAGATGTTAATACGACGGCAAGGGTACTTTCCTTGAATAAAATGGAACTTTCAAACAGGATAGTATTCCCTTCCTAAAATACCATTAACATAAAATGTCTGACCCCAAAAATGTATACGAGATACCTGGACTAAATTTGAATAGAAATTGCGCTTTATCTTTGCTGTACCATCTTTTCCTTATCTTTACACAGGCATTTCACTATGTTCATATAAACTATTCGGGGCGTACATCGCTTATCAGGTTCATGTTAATTACCTTAATAGGTGTGAACGTGCCGGTTACATCGACTTCCAGTAAATGGATCACAGAGGGATCAAGTGTAGCTGACATCACTAGCGTGTTCGCCTCTTGTCTATATCCTCCTGCCTTTTGTTCGCCTTGTCGACCTCTTCCTTCTCTCTCTCCTCCTTCTCCTCCTCCTCTTCTCCGCCTTCCATGACCCACGAAAAGCTTCGGCAAACGATAGACAGAGAATGCCACGCGGATCTCTCTCTCTGAAGTTAAATTCGCGTATTCTCGGAATCGGCAGTGCAGACTTAAAGACCCCTGGAGCCACGACGAGTTGAATGTTGTAATATGGCTGTCGTTGTGGCCCTCCTTCCATGTCGTGAAAACCTCATTTGAGATGGTTCCATAGGCGTCTGAATGATTGACTGTAAAGGTCACACCGTTCTGTAATTCTTCAATGGACACCTTTTCCACCTTTTATTTTGAGGATATTAGAAAACAAAGGTGTAGAATTGTACCTTTCTCAAATTTTATGATGGACAATGAACATTGACCTTAGTTTGAGGAAGCGTCTTGTGAAGTCTCTAGTATGGAGTGTTACTGTTGTTTGGAGCAGAGACGTGGACACTCGCCAAAAAGGACATGCAGCGATTGGAGGCGGTCGAAATGTGGTGCTGGCGCAAATTACTAGGTGTGTCTTGGAAGGATAGAGTTTCGAATGAAGAGGTGTTGCATCGAGCTCAAGAAAAGTTGTGCTGATTCAAACGATTAGAGATAGACAGAAGAAATGGCTTGGACACTTAATGCGGCATGATGAGGGCTTGATGCTTAGAGTCATAGAAAGTAGTATTCATGGAAAGAAGAAGAGGGGAAGACCTCGTAAAGGCTTTCTAGACGATGAAATCCCATAATGTGGAGCAACAGGGTATGAACTATGAAACAGATGGCTCAAGACCGAGGAACTTGGAGAGACACTTGATATAGAATTTTGATTGGGTCACTGAACCTGTCATAAACTGACAGATCACTACTGATTATGAATGAATGGCTTAGTACATACACGTTAAATGCTTGAAAGGGAAGCCTGATTTATAGTCAGAGAAAGCATTCGCAGCAGGAGCACAAAGGACACATACACAAATAATCTTAACAAAATCTTAGTATGTACGATCTCTGCTAATTACAATAAAAGCATAACTGAATAGTTGGGGGTGTACCCAACAGCAGGAGCAACATCCGGGCTTTGGAAGATAAATCTCAGAAAAACTGTTTTAATCTGGCCGCTGGTCAATAACCATCAAAGTATCTACTCAAACGACAGCACGCTTAATATTGGCTTTTATAGATACACAAAAGTGACCAATAAGAAGAAGGGATGAAACCTGGGGGCGTTTCATGAAACAATCAGTCGGTGGTTTTCACCGACTCATATCATGATCACCGACAATTTAGTCAGCGCTGACTAAATTTGACCAATCAGAGTCCTGGAAGATAGTCGGGGACAAAAGAATTGTCGGTGAACATGATATTAGTCGGTGAAAACCACCGACTAATTGTTTCATGAAACGCCCCCAGGGGATTATACTTACCTGAACACCAATGTTGGGATGCGAAGATTTGAAGGGTGCATCCATCGAGATGTCAACGTGATTCAGTTGGTTTTCGAGAGCCCGTAGCGCCCGGGAAACAGCACGGTTACTGGTCTGAGTGTCTCGTAGTACCTGGGGATCGCACTCCATCAAGTTGCCTACGATGGTTATCATGTCAACAGTCATCTATGCCAACAGCAAAAAACAGTATTCACATTTATAGATTGTGAAGAAACAAAATCATCATCATCGTCATCATCGTTTAGCGTCCGTTTCCCCACGCTTTGGGATTGGACGATTCATTACCCTTCTGACCCTTCACCAAGACTTCCAGTCTTCACCATCCACCTAGGTGTGGTCAGATGCTCCAATGTGAAAGGAAACAAAAGAATAATCTGTGCAAACTTTCGAAAAATCAAACTTGGGCAATCTCGATTGCTTTGTCCTTGACATTACCTATTGAAAAGTTGATCAAAATTGCAATGACTTATTACGAACATGATTTCTATGGGATGTCCACTGGGGTAGTGAAATTGCTCTTGAGTTTTTTTTTAGAAAGTCTTTGCAATCTTGTTAATTTTATTTTGATTATAAATCTTGAGGTCTATATTCTACTGCCAATGACTGTACTCTGGCTTCTAGGAGGAAAGGAGCTTATATTATTATCATAATTTCAACTTCGTGAGTCGGGATTTGGAGACAGTTGATGCCGACAACATTCGTTATTACTCAGAATTGATGGAAACAGCTCTTTTCATGGGAGCTACATTTGAAAATTTGCTTAATGTTGGGAATCAACATACCATAGATGACTTAGAATGTAGTGACTCTGCTTTCTCAAGTATTGTAGTTGCAGATAAGACGGAATTCCGGTCCAGCTGTATATTCCAGGTGATGTTTGAAGCTTCGTTCACCAAAATCTCCGCACGAGCTTTACTAAAATTTTGCTTGGCAAGAGAAATAAAGAGATGTAATAAGGATCATGATATGTTATAGCACATTTATTTCTTCAAGATAAATCGATTAAAGTAGATAAACCCAGTTCAATTCGATGAAACTTTGAAAGTGAATTATGTTTCGTAACATGGCCCTCAACGTGATACTGCATCCGTACCATGGAGTGGGAGTTCTGAACTTACAATTATCTCAACCTAATTAATCCGAACATTTAAATAGTACAGCTCTCAAACACACAAGTACCAAACGCTATATAAATATATTGTTATTATCAATTTCATTATTACTGTAATTATCATTTTCTTTATTATTATTATTATTACTATTTTTATTACCACGTACGAAGAAAACGAAAAATGTCAAAGAAAGCAATAAGGTGGGTTTAAATGAACAGGATGCTCGAGACACGAGGAAGTAGAAATAGGGAGTGTCAGTAAAAGTAAGTAACTCCTCGTAAGACGGAAAATTTTGACTTTAATAAATGATGATTATGATGATGATGATGATTAAGGTTAAACCAAATAACTACCGTCAAGACTGCACTACAAAGTCTTTTTCTTTCATTTTAGATTTCTTGTTTAAATTCATATTCTATATAACTATATAAAATGGTAGTTTTTACGATAACCCTGTATATAAAAAGGTGGCAGTAGATAATAAATGAATCAATGCCTACTCGTGCTATGGTGGTTAATCTATCGCCTTTGATGCCAGGTGTCGTAGTCTCGGCGAAGTAAAGATCGGTCTCATTTTCCATAGAACTCGATGTCAACGTCAGTGAATCATCAGTCGTATCAGTAGATGTCGTAGAAATCGTCATCATTATGGTCTCTACCTCAAGCACTTCGGTGGTCAATGATGCCCCCGTAGTAGTGGACACAGGAGAGGTGTAAAGTAACGTTGCATTGCTGGTGTTTGGTGTAGTTTCCGGTGTAGTTTGCGGACTCGCTGTAAATTGGATACCCATTACGTACAAAAATATCACACTGAACTATATGAACATTACTCTAAATTCCTGGGGCATGCATTAACTGCCTTCACAATTTTGATTAAAGTAAGTAATACTTATTAACGCGATCGAAATATTGTTGGTTAGCATAAGGTATCATTGTACTGAACACACTCTTTTCATTTTTGTCACGAAATGAAATTATCGACAAATTAAAAAATAGTTTTCATATACAAAGCTACCAAACTTTTCTATCCTTTAGGTAATATTCATGTAAATTGTAGAGGTCGAGTGGATACGTCACCGGATTGTGGATCACAAGGTTCGAGCCCCACCACGGCACTTATGTCCTTTGGCAAGACATTGATCTACATTTGCCACACTCAACCCAGGTGATGTAAAAGGGTACCTGGCAGGAATTAATTCCCTGAAGTGCTAGAGCGCCATAATGGCAGCCAAGGTAAAAATCGGAAGCACCAGGAGTGATAAGTCTGATAGATACGAGTGCGATACAAGATCCCAATATTTTTATCATTATCATAGATTTGAAATAGATCTTTCAAATCTTAATGCTAATTATCACAAGAATGATTACCCCTCTCTCAACTTGCAGGAGCATGAAACTGTTAGCAATTTTTTTGTTTATATTAGCCCCTCCTGAACAACGAAAAAACGTTGGTAATGGCTTGTGGTAATCACAAAATTTATGCCATCTGCCAGTAACCTTCCACCCCCCCCCCGTGAACGCAGTCATTGGTATTGTTGCTGTGGATTTTTGTTGTTGCTATATACTGCTTACTTTGTAATGTCACTGCTTCATGAGAGATGGTTGTAAGCGATTCGGTGGTACTGACCGGGGTTGTCTCAGTTTCGATGGTGGACAGAGACTCCTTATTCGGTGTACTTGGATTGACCGATGACCCTTCCATTTTGGTAGTTGTGATGACGTCGTGGGAATCAGTCGCGTAATTTTGCTGTTCTGTGGTGACAAGCGTTGTTAGCAATAGGGTTGGCACACCACTGGTTGGTTCACTGATAGGTGAGTTTGTTGGAGTGTTGGTCTCCACGTGAGTTGTTGTTGTTAAGGCTGTGGTGAAATCGAGAGCAGCCGGGGCACTAGGGAGCACCGAGGTGAAAGCATCCGTGTTCCCAGGCTCCAGCGTCGACTGGCTTTCTTGATCAGTTGTTGCTGTATTGGCTGTAGTTATAGTCGCGCTTCTTCGAGTGGTTTGGTATTCATCTACGATTGCAGTGGACGCTTCATCAGTCATGAAAACTGTTGGTGTGGTTTCTGGGGTGGTGAAAATTGTAGACACTGCTTCATAAGTGATAGTCGTGCTTCTTCGTGTTGTTTGGTCTTCATCTACGTTTGCAGTGGACGCTTCATCAGTCATGAAAACTGTTGGTGTGGTTTCTGGGGTGGTGGAAATTGTAGACACTGCTTCATAAGTGATAGTCGTGCTTCTTCGTGTTGTTTGGTCTTCATCTACGTTTGCAGTGGACGCTTCATCAGTCATGAAAACTGTTGGTGTGGTTTCTGGGGTGGTGGAAATTGTAGACACTGCTTCATAAGTGATAGTCGTACTTATATGTGTTGTTTGGTCTTCATCTTCGTTTGCAGTGGACGCTTCATCAGTCATGAAAACTGTTGGTGTGGTTTCTGGGACGGTGGAAATTGTAGACACTGCTTCATTAGTAGCGGCGTGTGTCGTCGTAGTTCCCTGGTAGGCCGAGGACATGGACATGCGAGAAGTCCTTGTTCCCTCATCAGTTGAAGTTATTAGAGCTGAAATATTATTAATAATGAAAACAGCAGTTATAAGTGACTCGAGTTGCTCAGATAATAATACATGTTGTCTATCTCAGCACGTTATGAATATAACCGTACGGAAGTAACTGTCTTACATTTCATCGTGAACTTTAGTCCTATTCCAGTATCATTTCAATACCCTTGCAACGTAATATGTCTTTATAAACGTCGCTAATGTTTGTCTCTTTATTTGTCAATCCTGTTGCTAAGAGTACTTCATGATATACCTTGGCTGCCATAGCTTTACATGAATGAACACCACTCCCCCAATCATTTAGGCTCTTAATACTTACGTTGGTCACACTGAACGCTGGCGTATCCACTGTCACAGTAACCAGTTCCGTACTTAAGTAGGCGACATGACTTGATAGAAATGATACTCTCTACATTGTCGCAGTCAAGCTCGTCGAAGCGAACCTCTTCGGCCAGGTCACCGAAGCGATTGTCATCGTAAAAAGCGACAAGGTCTTCGGCGTCGAATCCAACCATGCGGCACACAACAGTAGCAGTGGCAATACTCCAAGGCTTTTCGGCACAAATCGACCCCCATGATCCATCGTAGAAGATTTCGACGCGACCTTCGTAGGAATCTCGCCCTCCGACGAGACGGAGATAGATTTGCAAGTCTGCATAGAAGAAGCGGGTACAATCATGTTCAAAACCACGCCTTTTCCCATTTCTACAAAATAAGGGGGCATCATCAGTTGATGCAAAGGGTTTTTGACATAATCACCTAACCCCTTCTTGAGCCGTCAATCATGAGGAATTTCCCCCACACAAATGGTCCATCACATACGAGGAAGTTTCAAAAGTGCATACTATTTTCCTGACAACTGTATATAAGGGTATCTGAATCCTAACCATTGGTATTAAGGAGCCTGTAAGTAGGCAATAAAAAATACATAAAGTATTTGTGCGAAAATCCAACCCGGAGCAATTATGTTTTCGTGGTTTGAATAACGGATAGGCATTCGATGGACATTTTAACGTCTATTACGATATGTTGCTTATTCAACACTTTTCTTCATTACCCTCAATCGTAGGCGGCCTCTACTAAATCTAAATGAATGTGAAGATTTACAAACAATTTTTTTTCGTCGATACACTTAAGCTCTAGGCTTTCTATTCTGGTCTTGCGCTACGCTTTGAAATGAACTTTGCACATTACATATAGCCTTGGAAAATAAAGCGTCGTAGGCAAAACGTCCAACGGAACATAAGATTGGTTTCACAAAAAGAATATTGAATGCTAACATTGAATACAATCTTTAACATGGCTTCGAACCTGTTTCACATGATATTGATGTGGCACCGTACGTAGAATCGCAGGTCCTTTCCTTATATCGAAACATTCGGCATTCGGTAACATTATCTTCAAATCCAGTACATTGTAGATCGTCAAAGAAGAGTGATGTATTTCCACTGCTGACAAACGCACTGCCGTCCTGCAGAAGAGCGAAGGCTCTAACATATCCAAGTGAACGACAGAATACGTCTGCTTCCTCTAATGTCCATTCTTCACCACAGGTTTTGCGCCAATCGCCATTGACGAAGAACTCGACTTGCCCTTCATGGGCTCCGCTGCCATCTGCTAGCCTGATGTCGACTTGAGGCGCCGATTCTGAATGTGGAAACATTTATACAAAATGAATTAGAGTAATAATAATGCATGGCTTCTTATATAGCGCTTATATCCGTTACGTTGTGACGCTAATATATGGCGTTTACCCTGGTTATAGCCGAACTGTTAAATTAAGTAATCCCAAAGCATACGAATTTGAATGAAGATTGTGCACAGGTGGAAACAATTAGTTGTTGCATGGTGGGTATACCTATTACTAAATTATTATACAGTGCGTCTCAGAAAAAACGAAACAGAAAATTATCGATGTTTTATTATAACTTAATCACAATCATAACTAATGAATGAGTAGTAAAATGTAATGAATAGCTCACTTGAAGTGCATGTAACACTTGCTGCTTCGAAAGCGCCATCTTCACAAAAACTTTTCTGGTATCTATAAGCTGTGCATGACGTCAGATTGGTTTCTGCGCCGGTGCAGTCCACCTCATCAAATTGCACCGATATGAGGTCACCTTGGCCATATGTATCGTCGTAGTAGATAATGAAAGCTCGATCATGGCCTTTGTCTCTACACACGACGTCAGCGATATCCAATGTCCAGAGGTCATTAGCGCAGATCTTGCCCCAAGCTTGGTCGAAGAACACCTCTACACGACCTTCGTGATCCCCACTACCTCCGGTAAGACGGACATCGATATTTTCATCTGAGGCATGTGAGTAGAAGATCATTACATTACAACAACATGAGAAGCGTGAAATGCGACTTATTGATCATTAAACAGGAATCAACTTACGCTCGCTGGAATGGAAGTGAGAGAAAATTCGAACACTTTCACGTACAGTATGAATAAAAGTGTCCGAAATAACCTTTTTTGGAGAATTAAATGCCTTTGTCTTAAAATTGAAATTAATTGTTTGATGGAGAAAGAAAAAAAATCATTTGGTAATCTTTTCATTAATATTTGTGATGTCAAACTTAAAGAACCATTCCATTTTGGTGTGTAGGCACACACGCAAAATTAGAAAGATTTGAAATATGCTCCCTTTTCAATTCTAAAGATGGAAGAGTATTTTTGTACGGGACACCAATATATATATATATACAACACATTCTAGAAATCATTATTAATTGTCTCAACATTCGAAGAATATCGGCTTTTTTATGCTTATCCCGATTTTGCTTAAAATTTACATAACGAGTTTTTTTCAGTCAACAACTTTTACTGAAACCAATTCCCCTTTCATAGATCCGCGATTGCTCTTCTTGGCATCTATGAGAGCGCCAAGACTGTCAAGTTAAGATTTATAATTGTCTTTAAATGTATAACTATAAATTTGCTAGAAATTGAGGAATTAACTTACGAATGTCACAGCTAATTGATAAATGGCCGAAATCCTTGGAACAATAATTACTGCGGTACTTAAAGAGACGGCACTTCTGGTATGAACTTTGAGATGCTGGACAGCTGATTCCATCAAAGAAGGCCTCTGTATCATCGCCGAATCCACCGTGTTGTAGAACAGCGAATGCACGGTCATATCCAAGACTGCGGCAAAGAACGTTTCCTGCAGAGGCATCCGTTTTCTTTCCACACAAACCATTCCACATTCCATTGTAGAAGAACTCAACACGACCTTCATGTGGTCCAGTGCCATTTGAAAGCCGAAGCATATTATCCTGATCTGAGAAGATTAATAAGACTATGGTTCATGCGATATGAAATACCCACATGATTGTAGGCCTTATAGTGATATAGAGAGAAAAATACGGAACAGAAATGTGGGAATATTATATAACCAGGCTGTCTAAAAAAATTATATTGCTTTAAGGGATCTGACTTTACAAGCTTAGCTTTTATTAAAGCTGATCTGTATTAGTTTATAGGAGGGATTAAACCGCCCTGCAAAGTCACTGAATAGGTGGTTATCTCATCAACTCAGCTCTCAATTAACATAAGAAAAAGAGGATCATGGGGACCAATGGTCACCGATTAGGCATTGTTTTCTATATAGAGGGAGCAAGTAGCTACACGTAGGACAGTGTGGCTCCTCGTCTTTCTATTTTTTTTTTACTAACATGCAATATATGGACTTGTTTCTTATAACTGATCCTTTTATGCACTCTGTTCCATGTTTTACATTTTTAAAAATTGTATTACAATCATGTTGGAAGAAAGACAAATAAACTTGAATTTGAATTACCGTTCCATAATTAAGAATCTGGTTGGAGGGGGAATATGACATCTATATACCAATAATCTGTATTAAGCAATCAATCTTTCGTGTTACATGATATGGAAAATAAACCCATTTCCTAGTTGAAGGGTAATTTGGGATGGTTCGGCAGCCTAAAATCGAACGGGCCAAGTTGGTTTACGAGCGGCACACATGAAACGGGGACGATTCTTGCTTACATGCATCGCAGGCAACTCCAGCGTATACATCTCCTGAGCAGCTAGTTCTGATGCCTAACAGGGTACACGAATCAAGTGAACGTGCTGATCCGGGACAAGTTATCATATCAAATGATATGGGAGCCTCGGACTCTCCAAAGAGGTTAACACGAAATAGTATATCTCCTCGATTGTAGCCAGCGGCCTTACAGATGACATCTCCATCATTGAAATTCCACTGTGAGCCCCCGCAGATGGCGCCCCATATCCCACGAACTTTGACCTCAACAAGACCTTCATTTGGAGCGGCCCCTCTGGTGAGGTTCACAGAAGTCGGCGTATCTGTAAATTATTATGAAATGTGTAACAATCTAGTCAAAGTTTGGAACTTGTATCAAAATAGTTGCGTTCGATGCATGTTGCACACACGCAAGGCGTCATTTCCTAATGCAATGTTATTATCTACGATAACCAAGCCTGTAACAGGCAATTACTAAAAACACCAGTAATATAGCTCAATGTTTGCATTTTGCATTTGCATTTTCTGCGATCCCAATATACCTTAGCACATCTAAGGCCGAACCACTAGCTGGCACAGTCTTACGTTAGGACAAAGACGCCTCGTGTTCAACGCGCATAGGACACGATGGTAGTTATGTTCTAAAGGTCTAAAGGACAACTATACAACACACAACTGCCTGTGCAAATACCTGATGGAAAGTGAAAAGATCAACCGAAGATGATTTTAATTTTTCTTTGCTTTATATTATGCATCTAGGTTTAAACGGCAGTTATGAGGAAAAGGAATGAGCGGGAGTCCTTTAAACGTTAACCAATTTAAAACGAATTGTGGGGATGTGTATGTGTACTTGTGCGTGTGTGTTAGTGTGTGTGTGTGTCTGCGTAGATATTAATCAGACCTATTTCCCAAGATTTCAATCTCTGCCTAAAAGACCCGAGTCGTTTTCGAATCGGGTTCGGTCAGATCCGACATGTACAGCGACGGCAGATACCTGACCCCTCGGCAAACAGCTATTGATATCGTTTCATTTTTGTGGATTATGCATTATGCTTTTTTAAACGAACAACACCCAGTTTTTATCAGAAAAACAAACAATTGCGATTTCCCGACAATGCCATCTACTAATGGGTTTAAGACTGCGATCATCATTTTTACACACCACTCCCTGTAGGCTTTATTCATCGTGATGTTGCAACAAAAAAGAAAAAGAAATTTGTAGTACGATGTTTCAATTAATGTTGATGCTTCTGTTCTATAGTACACTTCTAAAATATGACCCTAGCTCTCTTTCCTATTTTCTCCTTCTGAAAATCGGGAAACGCAGGGGTCGGTCTCAGGAGTATTGTGCGACGTACCGTATTTACACACTACACCAGCGTCACCATGCCCCTCGGCGCGACAGCTCCCATCGTCAACCTCAAAAGGGCATGAAGCGATGCTTGTTTCGCTTCCCTTACATCCAAGACTCTTGAAATGAACTACTTCGCCCGTCGTCCCGAACAGTCTTCCATAGGAGACAACATAGGCTTGACTGTAGCCGAGGGCTTTACAAACCACGTTGGCACTCTGAGTATCCCAGTCATCGTTTCCACATACAGATCCGGACATGTTATTGTAGAAGACCTCAACACGACCTTCAAATTCACCTGTCCCGTCAACCAAGCTGATGTTGAAATCTACAGAAAGTGGATCAAGACAATAAAATAAAATAAAATTTTGATCAAATACATGTATATAATTTTGGGGAAATTTGTAATAACAGCAGTTGATACATTTCTGGAAAGCTAAAAGAGTGTTGATAAGGTTAAATTTAGGTATGTCATGATTATTATTAAAAGCGTGTCTGATATATTTACCTGTTGCCATGACAACACCAGTGATAGTGACTAATGAGAACGATACAATGGCTAATCTCTTCAATCCTGTGTATTGAATATTCCTCTGTAATCCCATGTTGACAAAATATTCGCAATAGCCGATACAGCGATGAAAATGAAACAACACTGCCTTTGTCACTGTATATGCATATCAAGAAAGAGATGGCAAAGCCTATTTGATTGAACGTTGGCGTTCCTTTGAGTAGTTTGGTCGAGAATTAGTGTTTATTCCTCTCAAGGTATCAACCGCACGTGCTTAAAAGCTCCTTTCAACCAACGTACCTTAATAGTTAATGAAGAAGAATGGCTCTCAAATTTTAAGTCCTGGTGTCTAGAGATCCATGGTAACACCACGGCATCAGTACCAAGGAGTAATATAACATATATTACAGAACAAAGACGATTAAGTGGTAGTTAACTCGTTGACTACTGAATTCTCTAATTCCCATAGGCTTAATACAGGGAGCACCCGGTTCCAGTTACAATGGGTTAATAAATTGGTCTTGCCTGAATATATGAGCAAATGGCAAGGTTTATTACATTAACCTATTTCTCTCTTTCATGCCTGTCAAAAACAAAAATTATATATTTTTTTAGAGGAACAAAATCGTCGTCGTTTTTAAGGCAGTGTTCATATTTCCTGATCGAACAAACTTGCAATGGTAATTTAGGGGGCTAGTTCTCGGAGGTTCTAATTCCCTGTCTTTGAAATCAATTCTCAAATCTACAAAGGCAATTTGAACCTTAAAATGGTTTTAAAACCACAACAACAAGCACTATTATATGGCCAGTCAGAACGCCAGAAATAGTTAATCGCTTCTTTTGTAAGTTATGTTACACCATTTTGACAGCCGATGGTAAATCGTCTTCCTAAATTCCTGTCAATGGCTATAATCTTGAGGGAAAATTTCATGCAGGGGAAAGAGCGTGGGTTGAAATGTAACTGAGGAACGCTTTCGTCAGAACGTATATTAACTGGAACACGAATATTAAAGGTAATTGCAATCTATCATTTTGTCATTCAACTACCCCCGGACAACTATCCTAAGGGGTAGTTGTCTGGGGGTAGTTGTCTGGGGGGTAATTGTCCCGGGGTATTTTTTCTGGGGGGGGGGGGGGTCGTTCTAGGAGGTAGTTGATTGGGGATGGTTGTCCCGGGGGGGGGGGGGTAGTTGTCCCAAATGTAACTGAGGAACGCTTTCGTCAGAACGTATATTAACTGGAACACGAATATTAAAGGTAATTGCAATCTATCATTTTGTCATTCAACTACCCCCGGACAACTATCCTAAGGGGTAGTTGTCTGGGGGTAGTTGTCTGGGGGGTAGTTGTCCCGGGGTATTTGTTCTGGGGGGGGGGGGGTCGTTCTAGGAGGTAGTTGATTGGGGATGGTTGTCCCGGGGGGGGGGTAGTTGTCCCAGGGGGTAGTTGATTGGGGATGGTTGTCCCGGGGGGGGGGGGGGGGGGTATTCGGGAGGGGGTGGATGTCCAGAGGGTAGGTGTCTTGATACGGTGAGGCTAGCTGTCTTTTTTTCATTTATGTACCTTGCCAACGTTTGTTTCGAAGGGGACAACTATTAGGACAACTACCACCGGACAATTATCCTAGGGGGTAGTTGTCCGGATGTAGTTGTCCTAGAGGTAGTTGTCCTAGGGGGTAGTTGACCGGGGGTAGTTGTCCTAGGGGGTAGTTGTCCTAGGGTAGTTGTTTCGGGGGGTGGGGGTAGTTGTCCGGGGGGGGGGGGTAGTCGTCCTAGAGAGTGGCTGCCCGAGGGGTAGTTGTCCTAGAGGGAAGATGACTGGGGTGGGTATCAGAGGGTGGATGTCCAGGGGGTAGGTGTCCGGATACGGTGAGGCTTGCATATCTATCTTGATTTCGTTCATGTGCCTTGTCAACGTTGGTTTCGAAGGGACTGTGAGTTCAATGATGAAAATGTCCATATTTTTGTTGTTAATGTGGCAAATGTCTGGTTTGTGTAGGGTACGTACAGGCCCGAATTTACAACGGAGGTTTGTCGACAAACCTAGGTTTATGTGCGTCATATGACGCGTTTTGACGGTTTCAAACCGAGGTTCAGACAAACCTTGGCTTTATATAACGCGTCGAAACGCGTCATATGACGCACATAAACCTAGGCTTGTCGACAAACCTCCTTTGTGAATTCGGGCCATTATGTTTGGTGGCTCCGTTGATGCTTTCTCCTTCTATGTCTTCGTATACTTTGATGGTATTGTTTGAAGTGTTTTAAAGTGTTTGAGAATGATGCGTAGTATTTAGTTGTGCCGCCAGGTATTTCGGTCGAGCATTCTGTCACAAATATTAAGAACATGATGCAGAGTGCCAGTACAATTACACAGGTTACATTTATCAGAGATTCCTTTTCTCCACCTGTACAGGTTTTTGTTAATAGGAAGACTATCTATTGCCGTATCAATAGTGAACTTCATTACACTCTGAGGTAAGTTAGACTTCCGGGTTAGCTTAGTATTTTCCATATTAACAACTTTCATGAATTCCCCTTGTACAAGTAATGGTTCGATCAACCTTTTCCAATTTTCTTTACAGACGTCTTGAACTGATTTTTTTATCACAGTTTTTGCCTGGTTCCAGCTTAAAGAGTCTGATAGTTTTTAGTGAATTTCATGTGCTTCCAACGTGAACGAAGTTGGTCGTGACCATCCTCTTTCCCTATCTAGTCTTCGGTCAAGGGCGTGATTCACAACATCGTCGCCTTTGACACTAGATCTACTGTAAGTCAGACAATGACAGGTTCGGCGAAGGTCCGAAATGGAAGGTATGTTCAAGCCATCATGATCGTGGACAACAGCATGGACATCATGAACGGTATATGTAACGCAGAGACAGGCGTACATAACTAGTGAGTATACATACTTCATATTTGTTTCGAATGTTACACTTATTAATATTTTCCAGAGTGGATTCTATATGTTCTTTCAGATATCCATAGATTTCAGAAGTTTCATCGAGAAGGTGATGAGTGATCCTAAAATCCTAAAATTTAACTCGATGTACGTGGGCTGAGGATATTACCTCGTTTCCGATAGTAAAGTCTACAATATTTGGTCCACCACTCGTCAAAGACAAAGATGAACACCTTTCCGGTTTCAATGTCAAGCACTCAAGCCCATACTTCTCAATCGATCATTGATGCTATTCATAAGTTTTGGGTGTTGTAGTTTGTTCCCCGTTATCAAATTAAAGCCATCCGCGTAGGGTGTCGATAATATTTTCCTGTCTCCCCATTTGTATCAGAAATGATCCTGCTGTTCCTTCAGATATTATAGTACGGTATTAAAACACATGAGGAAAATTGTAGGAGACAGGGGGTCCCCTTGAAATACTTGTTGTGTGTTTATTGCAATGTATTCAATATGATTACATTTCTTTTGTTGAATTGTGAAGATATATTTGTATGTAATGTAACTGGACCTCGTGGCAGAACAACAGCATTATATCAAGGTTGCTGATGACTAGCTATTCAGCCGTTACTTATTGATACCATTTGTGTATGTCCTTTTTAAAACGGAAATAAAGAAAACAAACAACAGGTGCTAAAACCCGCAAAGGCGTCTTGTTTAAGGCGATATGGCGACTTGTTAAAACTCACCAAGACTCTTCGAGGCAAAGTTTAACAACTAAAGCAGGGCTCCCACTTAGCCGAGTTGGAACCTCGAGTTGTGGCGAGCTGGCGCGATCTTATGGCAAGCCGTTTTATTATTAATTGATATCAATAAATCAATTCTTGATATCAAGAAAAAAATTTACGTTGTAAAGCAATGGCAACTCTTGATATCAAGAATTTGATTTCGTGATATCAATTCTTGATATCAAGAAATATGTATTAATGATAAAACTGCTTGCCATAAGATCACGCCAGCTCGCCACAACTCGAGGTTCCAACTCGGCTAAGTGGGAGCCCTGCTTTATCATCCTAAATGCGCCTTTGCGAGTTTTTAGCAACTCGCCTTTTCGTATTCTTGGCCTTTAACAAGGGGCCTTGGTAAACATGTCGCCTTCTCGCTCCACGTTTCAGCTCAGTATGAAGCCACATTACGACTTGAACCTGACAAAAAAAGCAGTATATTTAAACAAATATTTTTTTATAGTAATTTTGTTTTATTCCTCCATATGTAATACAATTAAAAGAACAACATACAATTGAATAAAATAAATAAACGATTTTTAACAGTATTTGATCATACATAAACATAATTAAATAAAAACTCGTTTGCTGTAGATATAACTGAGCAACAATTTCAACTTAAAGTACATAGACACAATTTATAAGTCAATTGTACGTTATTCACTTATATAAAACAATTTTTTAAAACAAATCTGGAGGTTATTTTACTGGTACAAAGTCTTGCTCCTTCCTGCTCTCTCCCTCACTTATATATGTATATATATATATATATATATATATATTTTTTTTTTTTTTAAATTGTAGTTTTGTTTTATTCCTCCAAATGTAAAACAAACAAGGACAACATACAGTTGAATAAAATAAATAAATGTTTTCAATATTAATTGCTTATACATAAACATAATTAAACAAAAACTTATTTGGAGTTTATATAAATATGAGCAACAAAGTGAACTTAAAGTACATAAACATAATTTATAAGTCAATTGTATGCTATTCACTTATATTAAAAAAAAACTTTAACAAATCTAGAGGTTATTTTACAGGTACATAACATTAGCAATACACAACTTTATACAACACTATGTTAAAACTTCACTATATTTATGATACAAAAATGAATGATAGCAGTGATCATCACATCAGCAGTGTTAATGCATACATTTTTAAGCCTAACAAATTCGATTGTTCTTTCTTTTCGTGGCAATATTTAAATACAAATTACATGCACTCTTGCAGTTCTGAAGATATCGACCATAACCATTTTAATCTTTAAAGAATTTCATGTCCAGGACTATGAAATCAAGACAGTGGCATATTATATTCAGCATAATAACATTATGGTGGAACTACCAAGATGCATTCAGTCCCTCTCGTCATCAATATGTGTATACATCACTGCTTGGACAACAACCCGGGACCATGTACCCTAACGGTATCAACGACAACATTCCAAGAACACAATTATACATCCTCATGCTAGGGGAAAAAAGTAATTGACTAATTCGCAGAGAAATTCTCTAAATTAAATCGTGGATACAGATTCTTGCATGCTCTCGAGAGAAAAATGCAACTCCCCGTATATGATGCATCTATGATTTACAAACAGTTGCTTTTCGTGAGTAATTACGACAGTCGGCATTGCCTAGCGTGCCTCATGAGTGTAATGCATTCCTTACGAAAATTCACATTACAGAAACTGTAAACAAACGGATTTATGACTTGATTGATGTTCACCATTAACGTTGATAGATAAAAGATATTGTAGGCGACCGGGTTCGTATCTATCAAGCTGTATTTCGTGTTAGGGTAAAGAACCCATATCTTGCTTGGTATCCAGGAGACAAAGAATATGAGCGTGATGATGAAGATCATCTTGGTAGTCTTGTTGCTTATTCGTGCCTGCATTGGCGTCTTGCCTGGCTTGATCTGTTGTTCGGGCTTTCCAGGTAGTGAAGTCTCCCTGGGAGAACTTCCTTCAACCGAGCCATTTGCTACAGAGGAATCTCCTGTGTTCGGGTCGTCTATGGGGGCACTGTGCGTTATCTTTCCTGTGTTTTCTGGTTTGCAGTCGTTAAGATTAGCATCATTCGTGCTGCCAGATTGCCGCGCCTCAGATTCCGACGCCTCAAATGATTTCTCTGGCATTTGCATGGGTGATACTTGACCAGAAATGGTGTTGATACCAGCGGGGGTGCATCCCACCTTCGCTTTGCTCCGTCGGTGGACTGTTAGCCAGATTCTACTATACATGAAGACGATCGTTACCAAAGATACGAAGTAGAGGGCATCATTAATGGTATTTATTATCCAGGTGTAAGTTAGGGTAGATAAGGAGTAGGTACACCTAGAAGCGAAAGGACCTAAAGTTTGGACTCCAGTCCAAGGTATTACCGGTGCGGCGAAGAACATGGCAAATACGAAAAATATCGATACAAGCATAGTAGCTTGTCTTGAAGATAATCTTTTCCTTAAGGGCTTACACACCGCAATGTAGCGATCAACAGTGACGATCCATGTCAGGAAAACTCCTACGAATGTGTTCCAATGCAGCATAAGGTACATCATCTTGCACAAGACTTCACTGGTGAACTGCGTCGTCACATAGGAGTAGATTTTGAGCGGGAAAGTCAGGCAGACGACCAAATCAGCAATAGCGAGCCCCAAGATGAATACATCAGTTCCTGATTTACGTTGCTTCTTACAGTACACTATGATGATGAGTGAGTTACCAGGGATTCCTACAACCATTGCGACAGCGCGTGTCAATGCAGCAAGGGTGTATCTGAGAGCTAACATGATTATAAGTTAACTAGGAAGTCACAGGCCTTATGATTATCATCTATCTATGTTGAAACAGATCTTTTGTGTGGACATGCACCTCTTTGGAAACTGCTGGCAGCAGTAAAGCAGAAAGTGTTGAATCTTTAATAGAACAAACAGAAAAGCACTAAATAATTATCGCAATATGGATCGCAGACTATATATAGCTAAATTAATCTCAGTTTTTCAAATCACAAATTCCCTGTCACATACAACCCGTTAATTAACGATTCTCAACAATCTAAATATTGAAATTTTACTTCCTGATAAAGTAACAGTGACGATACGTTAATTCAACAGCTCTTTTATAGAAGAATGATCTCCGAATATGATCTTAATTAATACTGAGGTACAGTGTAATATGATAGTATTTTCACTTTATATAAATATAAACCACAACCTCACTTTCTGAGGTGCTATACGATCCTATTGAGTGGTATATTATGTGAAATCAGGCTGAGCGCGGATAAGAGCTTTAAATAAACCGCATCTTCATTTATATGTATTATAGTTACTACTAATCCAATCATATAATGTTAGAAAGACGAAAATTACAATAGCCAACTAAACAGTGCCATGAGCTCCCCTCATCGCTACCTGAGTTTTAAAGAAAATAAGTTCGCACTTGAGTAAAAAAAAAAAAAGTATTTCTCTTGGGAAGCATAAATGAACTTTTGAATAACATTGTTACGTTGTAACTAAATTTAAGGCTCGTTCAGATATGAGGTGGTAAAGCGCCGCAAAACCGCCGCGGTTAACCGCCGCGGTTTTTTTTTGCAGCGGTCTACCGCGTCATGATTATCTGAACGAGACTTAAATCGGCACCCTATTTGTTTGAAACGAATTCATCATCATAAGTTTATTAAATATTACAATGAAAAATAATGATAAATGATTCCATACCGTTCTCCACTTTCTTAACTCTAGATCCTTATCTAAAACATGCTGTGCGAAGTGATAATCATTTACCTTAAAGGTAATACAAAGTTTTGGTAAATTTTGAAAATTGGGTGGATAGTGAATCTTTACAATTTTGAAATATTTGGATGCCCCTGTGGATGTATTATAAGCATTAAAAAAATTAACCCCTAAAACACTTCTGTTTTCGAGAAAAAGTTAATATAAAAAATTTATCGGTGCTCCCGGTAAATTTTGATAAATTTCAAATAGCGCCTATGGCCGTACAATGGTAGCTGCGACCATGAAAATCTCGGACTACGTAGTTGTGATATATAATTTCCAGACGGGAATAGCTAATCAGTCGATTTTAATCAAGAATCATCGTTTCATAGCTAAATTAATATCTTGACCATGAGAGGGCGCTATACAACATAAAGAGTTTATTATTTATAAATTGTATTACTTTAAACTCGATTTTAACCGCGACAACGATCAATTAATATTGTAGGGACGCATATGCTTCCAATATGTTAATTTGAACCAAATTCATGACCCCATACCAAAACTTTGTAATACCTTTAAAGTTGCTCATGCGAGGGTATGTAGTGGGCAGCACACGGACGTACGCACGTGAGCGTAATACCCGTCGGCTCAGTGTTATGTAGTGATCGTGAAGTTGCCTACTTCACAAACAGCTATATATTCGATGCATAAAGTCAAATCTGTCGTGCAGAACACAACTAATCGAGAGAGACCAAGAGAGAGAGAGAGAGAGAGAGAGAGAGAGAGAGAATGAGAGAAATAAACAGACAGACAGAGACACAGAGAGATAGGGTGTGTGTGTGTGTGTGTCAGAGAGAGAGAGAGAGACATATAAAGAGATAGAGACAGAGAGAGGCTGAGAGACAGAAAGAGAGAGTGAGAGAGGGAGCGAGAGAGAGAGACAGGCAGAGGGAGACATAGAGACAGAGAAATAGACAAAGATAAAGAGAGAGAGAGAGGGGTAAGAGAGAAAGAGAGAGAGAGAGAGAGATGGAGAGAGAGAGAGAGAGAGAGAGGAGGGGGGAAACAGAAATTTTGACGCCACCATCGCATTTTTATGTCTGAATGGAATGAAATGCTATAATAATTATTGTGAAAATCAAGATTATCAAGACACCCTTGTAATATGCAATCAGCTTAACAGGACTATTATAACATATAAATAACTATTATTACTTGAGCTCATTTCTTTTAAGTGAGAAAATGATGATGATGACTAGTAATGTGGAATAAGCCGACCACACTATAAGTCTATATAGTTATAGCAATAGATAAGTCATGTAATCCATTGCCATTGGCGTTTATTATACTGAGGCGACCCACAAAAAAAGATGTTAACAAATATCTAAAACCAAAATTAACGTCAACACAATCATTCTCGATACCTTTAATTCATTGATTCATTAATACACGAAGTACAAAACTAGTGTTAGTGTTTAATAGTGTTCTGTGATTTGTAGCGAATTTAATCGAATCAATGAAAGAGGATCAAATCACAGGCGAAAGTAAAAACTTGTGCATCGGCCTGCTATTAAAATAAACAATTATTCTGGTCTTAAACGATTTTCGATTCGCGAACAATTACTAATATCACCGTCATCTCATTGCATTGAAAAACTTTTACTTTTCGCCTGCGTGGTTTACTGACAAGTTACAATAGCAGAAGATTACATCTAGCGTTCTTAACGGGATTACAAACTAAAGATCTTTCTGCGTGCGTCATAAAATAGAAGGCATTGACTCGAAAAGTTACAAAAAGTCGATTCAAGAAATAAAATTGAAAGGTCGGCTTTTTGAAAGTCTATAATAACTTGTCTAGGGCACTGCTGACTATGGGCAGGCCAGTTGCCTTGATCCTTTGTGTTTGTATTATATTTATAATGAATATGTATTTTTTCAATGGAACAGGGGGGGGGGGGATATTAGTTCTACTACTCATCAACTACTACGTATCATGGGTGAAATGCAATTCCTTTTCTTCAATTATCTTTGTGGTTTTGGTACCAACACTGACGCTCCCAATCCTATCCCGAAGACAAGCACTATTCATACTACATGCAGGGGCGTCGCTAGACCTTTTTCAGTGTGGGGGGGGGGGGGGGGGTGTAGAGGCCAACGATTACCGACAAAACTAGCCACCAATTACCGACAAAAGTAAATGTCCAATATCTACAAATTCAACCCTATAAACCTGGGGCCGAAGGCTAAATTGTTTTTCCTATGGACTATCTATAGTACTTGCAAATGCGAAAAATTGTCATTTTCCTCGACGACATGAATATACGAATTATTTATTCAATTCTCGCTACCCCAAATAGCGATTCTGCCGAGATCCGGGGAAAATCCTGAAAACGCGCATTGCATTATGGGATAGCTTTTCGACATTACAGCTTCCTGTGCAGGCGCGCGATAGCGCAAACGTAAAACGCCGTCGCCACACAACGTGTATGCACCGAATATGTCGTCTGCTCGGTCTTGTTTTTTTTTCGCAAATATTTCAACATTTATTTGAACATTTCATTCGTTGTTTTTTGCGTCTTTTGACATCAGTGACGATGGTTTTCTTTTGTGAGGCTGCACAGTGCTGGGCTCATGATTCCAAGCGTAAGAACCCTGAAAAATGGGGGTGGATGAAGGCCGTGACTTGGGATGGGACTCTATACCGGAAGTTGTAGTGACGACCCGAGAGAGTGAAAATTACCTCGTCTCGCGAATTTCGAGATTTTCGTACCTATTTAGGGTAGCGAGAATTTAGTCAGCATCATAGCTATATATTTTAATGCAGGCGCTGAGCTAGGATCTTATTTTAGGGAGGGGCGGTAGTGAGCAAGAGAATCACTTAAAAGCGCGCTCATAAGGGGGATGTGGGTGATGGGCCTCCCGCGCGAAGCGCGAAAGCTTTGACGTTCCATTAAATTATTATAAAAAAGAAGACGATTTGCTGTACCGTTCTCGACTGTTTATCCTTTTCTGAATTCAGTCCCCCCCCTCCCGCGCAAAGCGCGGAAGCTTTGACGTTTCATAAAATTATGAGAAAAAGCAGACGATTCGGTGTACTGTTCTCCACTCTTAATCCTTGTCTGAATTCAGTTTCTTCCCCTCCCGCGCGAAGCGCGAAAGCTTTGACGTTTCATAAATTATGAGAACAAGCAGACGATTCGGTGTACTGTTCTCCACTCTTAATCCTTGTCTGAATTCAGTTTCTCCCCCTCCCGCGCTAAGCGCGGAAGCTTTGACGTTTCCTTAAATCATTAGAGAAAGAAGACGATTCGTCGTACCGATCTCGACTCGTCTTAATAAAGTTTTCCCCTTCCGCGCAAAGCGCGGAATTTTTGGCGTTTCATCACAATATAGATAAAGGAAGACGATTCCTCTTACCGTTTTTGAATCTTATTAAGCCCTATTCATCTGAATTCAGTTCCCCCCGCCCCCCCCCCCCCCCACTCGCGCGAAGCGCGAAAGCTTTGACGTTTCCTCAAATTATTAGAGAAAGAACACGATTCGTTGTACTTTTTTCGACTCTGAATAAGCCCTATTAATTTTGTCTGAATTCAGTTTTCCCCTCTCGCGCGAAGCGCGGAAGCTTTGACGTTTCCTTAAATTATTAGAGAAAGAAGACGATTTGTCGTACCGTTCCCGACTTGTCTTAATAAAGTTTTCCCCTTCCGCGCGAAGCGCGGAATTTTTGGCGTTTCATCACAATAATGAAGAAAGGAAGACGATTCCTCGTACCGTTTTCGAATCTTATTAAGCCCTATTCATCTGAATTCAGTTTCCTCCTCTCGCGCGAAGCGCGAAAGCTTTGACGTTTCCTCAAATCATTAGAGAAAGAACACGATTCGTTGAACCGGTTTCGACTTTTATTATGCCCTATTTGTCTGAAGTCAGTTTCCCACTCTCGCGCGAAGCGCGAAAGCTTTGACGTTTCCTTAAATTATTAGAGAAAGAAAACGATTCGTCGTACCGTTCTCGACTCGTCTTAATGAGTTGAGTTTGAGTTTATTTTATTTATACACGGTAAAAGCCCGAAACAGTTCGCAGACTGGTTTCAATCAGGGCCGTGTCGATAAAAAACAACATAATCATGACATATAAACAAAAGTAATATAACACTGACAGATTCACAACCATAACACGACAATAATAGGAAATAAGCTAAAAACACTTTACTTAATTAGAACTATATTGGTAGACCCAAAAGATAAACAATTAAATAAGTTACATATATGATCATCATAATCTGTTTGCATATTTATATATATAAAGTAAAAAAAAAAGAAGTTTAACAAGATTATAAATAAGTTAAAAACATATTATGTATTCATGTTAGATATTAAATAATCAAACTTTAAAACAATAAACAAAAGAAAACACACATAATGTAGAATGTAGAAGTAAAATGAAGTATGGAATAATAATAAATACTTAAGAGCATTATGAATATGGATCAGTTAAATACTACATATATAATTGTTTTTGTTTTTAAAGAGACAAAAACTGATAACGTATTGCAAAGATCATATTGCACACGAATAGACATTTAAAACATATTGCGTAGGAGTAATATAACATAAATAACAATGATAAATAGGTTGAAATTATGAGATAAAAATTGTATACAACTATAAAACCTTAAAAACAAACAACAACAAAGCTCTCTTAAACTAATAAGTTAGCCCCTCCCCACACACTCATTTCGTATTACGTCAGCTTTGCCTTAAAAATATTTAACGATTTAGCACCTTGTACTTCATGTGGCAAGTTATTCCATGTTAAGGCCCCTCTATATTTAAAAGATCTTTTCATAGTCTCAGTCTTTGGTCTTATTGTTTTCACATTATACAGACTTGAACGTGTATTGTATGTATGGTCTGCAAATATAAACCTTTCTACTAAATACTCAGGAGCTTGTTTTGAGACAATCTTATACATCATAATTGCTACATTCTTTGTTCTATTATTGTCAAGTGTATTCCAATTTAGTCTTGTTAAATTTTCATCTGATGAGGAATACCAAGAGGACCTATTAATTATTCGAGCTGCTCTATTCTGGATTTTTTGTAATTTGTTTTTCTGTGTACTTCCACATCCACCCCATACTACATCACAATAATTTAAGTGAGACAATACTAGTGAATTATAAACCAATTTCATTTCATATTCATTTACTATATTTCTTAAAGATTTCAGCATATATAATCCGTTACTTGCTTTTTTATGAATAGTATTAATATGTTCTTGCCATGATAACCTTTCATCTAAAATTAGCCCAAGGTGTCTACACTTACTAACTCGAGTTAACACAGTATTGTCTATAGTAATGTTTAAATCATTATCTTTAACTTTCTCCAGACGTTGCTTCGTACCGAATACAATGTATTCAGTTTTCTTTATATTCAAATTTAGTTTGTTTTGTATCAACCACTTTTTAACATATTCTAGGTCTTCATTAATCTTCTCACTCAATTCTATGGTATCATTTGCCGAACAATATATTACCGTATCATCAGCATACATGCTTACTTTACAGTGGGTGAGGCCACGCGGCAAATCATTAACATGTAATATGAAGAGCAGGGGTCCTAAAATGGATCCTTAGGGAATTCCACATTCAACTGGCAAAAAATCTGACATTATACCGTTTACAGATGTAGATTGTACTCGACCATGTAAATAGTTCGAAAACCATAGCTGTGATGGTTCATCCAACCCGTACATACATAATTTTCTCAATAGTAACACATAGTCAACGGTATCAAAAGCCTTTTCAAGATCTAGCATTACCGCACATACAATTTGACCTTCATCTATGCTTGTTAACCAGTCATCTGTTACATTTAGTAGAGCAGTAGCTGTAGAGTGATTGGGTCGAAATCCTGACTGGTAAATGCTCAACAATGTATTGGCATTTAAGTAGTCATAGATTTGATTGAAGACCATTCTCTCTAAAACTTTTGATAGTATGGGTAAAATCGAAATAGGTCTATAGTTACACAGTTCCTTAGACCCTCCTTTGTGAATCGCAACAATTCGGGCTTTTTCCCACACATTAGGTACAATTCCTGTGTGCAAAGACGAGTTAATTAACGACGTCAGAATGAAGTTGTCCCTTCCGCGCGAAGCGCGGAATTTTGGGCGTTTTATCACAATATAAAGAAAGGAAGACGATTCGTCGTACCGTTGTTGACTCTTAAACCTTGTTTGAATTTAGTTTCCCCGAAAATTTTAAACCTCTGATTTCTTTGGCTGATATTATAGAAAAGTGAAACTTCGAAAAAATACAAGTATTGTAGTTGTAGTCACTCTCGAAGTCATCACAGCGGATAAGAAATCACAGTTCGTAGGGAAAAAAACTTGTCGGCCGACCGACAACATATATACATCTCACCGACTTCAAACTTCTGCATTGATATAGTACACGAGGATCGATCAAGAATACCGACAAAGCTGACCCGACACAGCAACATATTTACCTGTGTCTTTCTTACTCCCTCAACGAGACGACTCCACCCAACAACCCCCTTCTCTCTTTTACTCCCACTCCTCCTCTCAGACTCTTACCTCCCCTCTCTCTCCTCTCTTTCATCCCCCGTTTCTTTTGTTTCCCTTTCACTTTTTTTTTCTTCTTTTTTTCCTTTTCTTTCTTTTTTTCTTTTCCTTTCTTTTCTCTCCTCTCTCGTTTTTTTTCTCTTTCTTTCTTCTCTTTTCTTTCCTTTCTTTTCCTTCCTTCCTTTCTTTTTCTTTTTTTCTTTTCTTTTTTTCTTTTCTTCCCTTTCCCTCTCTTTTTTCCCTCTCTTTTTTTCCCTCTCTTTTTTTCCCTCCCCCTTTTCTCTTTTTCCCGACGGCAGCGCAATTTTACCGACAATATCCTGACAGGTGGGGGGGGGGGGGTGTCGCACCCCCACACCCCCCTTTGGCGAAGCCCCTGACTACATGTAATGTGTGTATTACCTAGCTGATAAGCTGTAGCACAAGCGGCGTCATTTTAATTTGATGACGTATTACTGTGCCAGTGACTGACGCCATCATTAACGTGCTAACATTATGTGAAAGTGAATTACTGATCATGTAATATGAGCTGTTTGATTTCTCAAATTTGATTTACACCACTAGGTAACAACAAAATCGAAATAGCGCCTCGTGTGCAAGGCGGGGAATCCCCTATTTCTCTCATTTCTTGTTTCTCTCTTCCTTTTGTTTCCCCTTTATCTTCCCTTTATCTAGTTCTCACTTTCGCCAAGTTGCTAGGTGAGAATTAAAATAATGTTTTGAACAAAGACAGCCACTTTTTTAAAAATTATCCAATCAACCAGACAGACAAAACACACACACACACACACGCACGCACGCACATGCACAGGCATACGCACGCAAATGAGCATTCCATTCCCGACAAGGCCCACCCAAACTGTTACTTTTTGTCGGGAATTCTTATTAAAGGATGTTGGGCGTCATGATGATGATGATGATGATGATGATGATGAAGATTAAGATGATGATGATGACGATTACAAGATGGTGGTAGTGAATGTGTACAAAAGGGAAAGATTTTTAGGGTTATGCTACTTAAAAATTCAGCAATCTTGATAAAAATCAATGCTCAAACAGAAAAGGGGTAATTATGAAACAATTATCACCGTGTGTGTTGCGTGTGCGTGTGTGTGTATGTGGGTGTGTGTGAGTGTGCGCGTGTCTGATTGTCTTTGTTCAATGCATTGTTTTATTCCTCACCCAGTAACTTGGCGCAAGTGAGATCTGGCAGTCTTGTAAAGATTGTCTGATATTCAATTTAAATTCAATTTCAATTTAGTATTTATTGTCCATTTCTGGATATTTGATTCAGTGATGCATGCAGAGATTCAAATGAAAATATCACCTAAATGTTCTGGGAGGATAGCTCTATCAAGATATATCATGAAACCCATGATTAGATATTCATACTTCAAACAATACAACTTTTAAAAAGTGGGACATTTTTTCTGACTCACTCTGTAGTTCAGTGCACCGCACGGCACCCGGCCGGGCACCTTGAGGACCCCGGCCGGGCATCTTCCGGGAGCCATCGGTACACCTGCTCATCGGACGGAGCCCGTATGGTTACCGGCCGGCACTCGGCCGGCACCCAGCCGGCAACCTTACGAGCGCCTTGCATTTCACTCGACCAGTTTTCTCCGGGCACCTCCCGGGCGCCGCAGAATATGTGACCACACATGCCATAGAAATGAAAATCGGACGGTTCCCGTACGGTCTCTAAATCCACGGTAAGCCGCCGGGTCATCGTACGGGACCCGGTTTACATGTGACCTATGCATTAGCAAGGCTAGCAAACTCTTGTCGTACATGTAGGCCTATAACAATCCTATTATACGCCCAAACAGTTCTGGGAAGAAAGAAAACTAAACAAAAATTGACCTGGTGGCTCTTAAAATAATGGCACATGCCTATCCATGAATTTGAATATTTCAGTTTAACTGATCATGAATATTTTTTTAAATCTTTCATTTAAGGTCCTCATTTAAGGTCGGAGGTATAGCGAATTATACATTTTTGGAATCCTCATGACCAGACGAGTAATTTGATATGCATATCGACATGATTCGAATATATTTGGATTTCTACCCCTGTTTGACCTTTGTTGACCCCTCACGAAATGCCTGGGATTTTCAATGGGGCAGCCCAGGTCAAAAATTTTCGGTATTCATCAGGAAACGAAAAAACACTTTCAAACCTTTGTTCCCAGAGATTGGTCACGGGACCTACAAGCTGGTCTCCTACTATTGGCCATTCTTTGTTCATTGCCTTTTCAATAGCATTTTCTACTGTTTTCTCGATGGAACTGAGGAATTCCCCTCCTTTAAGATAGTCATGGGCAGCGGAACAGTCGCCGCTTGGGCTTTCGCCATGATGATGATATGAAGATAGATGGAATGAAGTACAAGTATACGAGAACGATGATTATAGATAGATATAAGTAGACTGTTGATTGTAGACCTTCCAGTGGAGAACAAGATGATATAGTAGATTAATTACATAAGATGATGTGACGATTAATATCCATAGTAATAATGTAGGTCCGTTTGAATGACAATCATTGTTCACATACACCAACTGCACCCTGTCGCATATAAAACGTTGTAGTCAGCTCATCATGTATAAGTTCATCGAAGACAAGGATCATGAATATAATATAATCGTATATGCAAAGAGAGTATATCGGTGTTATCAAATTCAAATGATTCATACAAGGTTCAGTAATGAAGAGTCGAAAGGTATATAAAATAGTTGTTTACCAGAATGCGTGAGTGCGTGTATGTGTGGGGCTGAGGCGTTCCATCCCGCAAGGTAAATCACCAAGCCACTAATTTTACTCATGCGTTTTCTCTATTCCAATCATCCAATTTTCACATGTTTATTCCTTCTCCACTAAAGAGCTCACTAGATGTCTTGCACGTTAAATAATCCACATGTCTCCTCCAAATTAATTTAGAATTCAATAGTAGTGATCGTTCTGAAGTCTTCCTCACCAGCTAATCTTCTTATTGTTCTGTCCGTGAATTTAAGGAGTTTTCCCCCTCCCTCCTTCGTGAAGCGCGGAAGCTTTGACATTTCAATAAATTATTAGAGATAGGAGACGATTCGTTGTACCGTTCCCAAAAATAATCCTCGTCTGAATTATGTTCCCACCCCATCACGCGGAAGCCTTTACGTTTCATTAAATCATTAGAGAAAGAAGACGATTCGTTGTGTCGTTATCGACTCTTAATCTTCGTCTAAATTCAGGTTCCCCCTCTCGCGCGAAGTGCGGAGGATTTTACGTTTCATTAAATTATTAGAGAAAGAAGACGATTCGTTGTGACGTTTTCGACTCTTAATCCTTGTCTGAATTTCAAAATGTTCTTTGTCTACTCTCTTTTCCTTTTCACTCCTCTCTTTTTTTGGCCGGCATTTTTTGGGGGACCACCCCACCGCCCCCCTGGCTACGCGCCTGCGGTCAGATGAACATTATGTTGATACCTTGTCCGCCCCGGAAGCTCAGGGGTTTAAGGCAATAATTTACGGTCAGATTAGCACTCAGGGGTCCGCCTTAGTGCCCTCGGCGGGGTCCAGGGGCAGAGCCCCCGAAGTTCAGGGGTTTTAGACTTTTAATTACGGTCTGATAAGAATTATTTTGATACCTAATTGTGACACTGGCAGGTTACTAATTGGCGTGGGGTTCAGGGGTCGGAGCCCCCGGAAGCCCAAGGGTTTTAGGCACTCAATTACGGTCAGATGAGTATCAAGGGGCCCGCCTTAGGGCTCTTTGTCGGGTCCAGGGGCAGAGCCCCCGGAAGTTCAGGGGTTTTAGGTGTTTAATTACGGTCAGATGAGCATTTTTTTATACCTTATTATTTTGTGACACTGGCAGGAAACTATTTGGCGTGGGGCCCAGGCGGCAAAGCCCACAGAAATCAGGGGTTTTAGGCATTAAATTACCAACAGATGAGCATCTAAGAGCCCGCCTTAGGGCCCTAGGTGGAATCCAGGGGGCAGAGCCCTCGGGGTTTTAGGCATTTAATCATGGTCAGATGAGCATATTTTGATACCTCATTATAATGTGACACTGGCAGTTAACTATTTTTTTTTCTTTCTTGCTCTCTTTCTTTCTTTTTCTCTTTAATATACTTTTTCAAAAAAGTGGGTGGTTGGGGGGGGGGGGGTGGGGGTTCGAGGATCCCGATCCCCGCCGTTCCGCGAGCCCTGACATGTAGGCATGTCAAGAAGCATTTCCTTGCCTGGCTGTAAATTTAGGAGTTTGTCATTTTCCAACAAACGCATAAAAAAAGTATAATATACTTAAAATTATGTCATTTCAGCATTATTTGTAAATCACCGTTATGGAATTAGAAATAAACCACGTTTGAATTTTATTCCCCCCCCCCCCGATCTACACCTTGTTGGCGGGAAAATTGCAACTGATATCCCTTACCTTTCTTCATTCTCTTTCTTTTTTTTCCCCCTTTCTCTCCTCTTTTCCTTTCCCTTCCCTTCCTTCTTTCTCTTTTATGTTTGCTGGAGGAGGGCAAGGTCATTTTGGCCCCACCCCGCTCCACACATTGTTGGCGGGATTAACCGCAACTGATCTCCCTTTCTTTTCTACTTTTTCTTTCTTCTTCCTCTTTTTTGTTCCCTTTTAGCTCTCCTCTTTTAAGGCAAGGGCCTTTTGTCCCCCCCCCCCTCCGATCCACAATCTGTTGGCGGGAAAATTGCAACTGATATCCCCCTTCTTTTGTTTTCTTCTTCCTCTTTTTCCTTCCCTTTATCTCCTCTTCTTTTTTTTATCTTTCCCTTTCCTTCCTTCTATTTTTATTTTTTGATTGGGGGAGGCAACAGCCTGGGAGGCAAGTCCTTTTGCCCCACCTCCCCGATCTCCTTCATCCCTCTTTTCCTTTCTTCTTCGTCTTCTTTTTTCCCCTTTCTCTCCTCTTTCCCTTTCCCTTCTTTTCCCTCTCTCTGTCTCCTTTTTTTTTGCGGGGGGGGGGGGGGCCAAGGCCCGCTCGGCCCCCCCCTGGATCCGCGCCTGGGCAGATACAGCGCCATCATGAAAGGCAAACTTCCATCATGCCTGAAAAAGAAAGTATATAACCAGTGCATCATCCCAGCAATCTCATACGCTGCAGAAACATGGACACTATAACATCTAAAATGGAAAGAAAGCTAGCAGCCTCTCAACACAACATGGAAAGAAGTATTCTAAGCATCACATACAAAGAAAAACGAACAAGTGGATCAGGGAACAGACAAAAGTCCAGGACATCCTTGAAACAGTGAAGAGAAGGAAATGGAATTGGGCGGGCCACATCAGCCGTAGAAATGACAATCGCTGGAGCTCAGCAATCACTCACTGAGGGAAAGCGAAACAGAGGACGTCAAAGAAAAAGATGGCGAGATGAGCTGCAAGAGTTCTGGGGAGAGACAATTTGGCACCAACAGGCGTGGAACAATAGAGGCATTTAGAGACATCATACTGAGTCCTTCATCCTGCAATGGATTGACAACGGCTGATAAAGTAAGTAAGTAAGAAGATTAATTTGAGGGCTTTTTGTGCTCTCTGAAAGGAGCACACAATGGGGGCAGTGCAATTTAAATTTCAAGTGATGGATTAGAGTTTTTATCGCTCACGACAGCTACCCAGGGCGCCAAATAAACGCACCCACATATTATTTCGTGAAAAAAGGAAAAAAGAATAGATCTGATGAGAGAGAGAGAGGGAAAGGAGGGGGTTGTAAGGTGCGTTAGGAGTCCATTGCCGGTAGGCCTAAAAATCCACACTTAATTTATAAGGCCTGGGTTGAAATAGTATTACAAATAAAGTTTTTGAATTAAATTATCCGCACTTTTCACTGATTCCACTAAAAATACCACTTCCTTTATTAGGCCTGAATTTGCATACACGCCCTAATTATTACTTTACGATGATTCATTAACACTTCTATTTATAAAAAAAAGTAGAAAAAGTGTGTGAGAACACTAGGGAAAATATGGAATGAGGGACATGCTTTAGAGCAGCGAAAGTCTACTTCTGCGGCATTTTTTTTCTTACTGGGAATTCGATTTCAAGAATCCGCCCCTCTCTCTCTCTCTCTCTCTCTCTTTTTCTCTCCCTCAGTCTCCTTTCCCCTCTCTGTATCTCTTTTTTCCATCCGTTAGTCTCCCTCCCCCTCTCTTTCTCTCCCTCAGTCTCCCTCGCCTTTCTCTCTCTTTCTGTCCGTCAGTCTCCCTCCCCCTCCCCCTCTCTCTCTCTCTCTATCCCTCATTCTCCCACCCCTCTCTCTGTGTCTCTTTCTGTCCCTTACTCTCCCTCCCCCTCTCTCTGTCTCTTTCTGTTCCTTACTCTCCCTCCCCTCTCTATCTGTCTCTTTCTGTCCCTCTCCCTCCCTTCCCTTTCTCTCTGTCTCTTTCTACCTCAGTCTCAATCCTCCTCTCTCTTGGGGATCCTGCTACGCCTGCTTTGGGTCTGCCCATTAAATGCTACTTTTTTTCTTTCTTTTTTAAATTCATAGCGCCATCATTTATCGTGCTACATGCATGCATTCACATTCGTTTCCAGTACTAGTACATTTGTTTATTCATTTATTTAAAAAAAAATTGTGTTAGGAGCATGTCAAAGAAGTAACATCACATTCATACACTTTTTGTCATACAAAGGTGAAGTCATAAGTTCAAAAAATAGTAAAGTAGCTAGAATTGCTCTTAAAAACTCATAAATTATGCAGAATCTCTCAACTACTTTCTCACTGTCTTACTTTTTAGCTCATAATACTCTATCATCATATTTCGTTGGTTGTATATAGATAAATAAATAGAAAAATAAAGAAACAAATAAATGAATAAAGATAGAAAGAAAGAAAATATGTAATGAATAAATAAACTGTGATGATGTTCAAACTGAATTTCGATAACTTGAATAAAACGTGAATCTTCATTTATATGTATCTACATCCTACACACGTATACACAGGATAATAACAGAACACAGCTCACTCTTGTAATGATGCCCAGAGATGCCTAAGTTCATTGATCTCGTCATTGTTATCTACAACATATTTCTGAACATTGAGGTCGTTGACGATCTATCAGGAAACAATAAATCTGATAAGAGTAGATCAAGGGGAGAGTGAAAGTAAACCCACCAACCCCATTTTTTCGTGAAAAAAATCTGAGTGGGAGATGAGAGTTGTGATAAGAGAGGGAGAGAGAGAGAGAGAGTGTGTGTGTGTGTGTGTGTGTGTTAGAACCAAAGATATTCGATCATACATAGTATTGTCCGCCATCATTTATACTTGCAATATCAGAATATATTACTGTAGGGATTTATTTTGAACTTCTTAACGTCCCTCTATTCATATTCATGAGTCATCCCTCTCATACTAATAGGTCATCCCTCATTCACATTCACCCTTTTCATCCACCATCTTTTAATCTATCTATCTCTCTCCCTGATTGGTTTCAATGTTTACCAGATGCAGTCAATCTTAAAGTATAATTTGCATATACTATGAAGGGTCAATATATACCTTTTCTTTATGATTTGAATATTCAAGATACTTTGTGATGTTGATTTTTACATGTATGTGACTATATGAATATTAATTTGTTTCTTCTAATTTGCATGGAATTTATGTGGAATGCTTCATAGAATGCAGTAATGCAATTACAGATTGAAACCTGGAGAGTTAGCCAGTGTGTATCAATCTGATAACATGTCTGCTGGGCTGTCTCTGTGTTGCACTAGGAATAGACCAGTTCGTAGTTAGCACATGGGTCATATGACCCCAAATATCCACAAATCTTTTAAACATAGATAAATCCAACTTTGTGCCTTTTGGAATAATCACAGCTAAAGTCATGGAGGTGATTCTTTGTTTGCCGTCTTGAAAAGATTACTTCCACCTGTGTTCAATAGAATGCATCACAGGTGCATGCATGAATAATGATTACATAACTTTCGTGAGCATGTATTCAGTATTAGTGGGTTTTACAATTTTTGCTCAAGTGACCTTTATGTGCGCATGCTCAGATTGTATATACGAACTGGTATATTGCGAAAGAACCGCAACTCTACAATACGATTAGGTTTATCAGCGATGTGATTGGTCACTTATGGTTGACGTCATCACATAAAACTTGTTGGCTGATCTTTTCAGCCTCCTCCAGCTGTCTGGCCAGGCGAACGGCAAGAACCAAAGTAGAAACATTGCCACACCCACGCATGCTCAGATTGTATATACGAACTGGTATATTGTGAAAGAACCGCAACTCTACAATACGATTAGGTTTATCAGCGATGTGATTGGTCACTTATGGTTGACGTCATCACAAAAAACTTGTTGGCTGATCTTTTCAGCCTCCTCCAGCTGTCTGGCCAGGCGAACGGCAAGAACCAAAGTAGAAACATTGCCACACCCACCCGATCAGAAACAGGTAGTTCTAGCTGACGTACGGACAGACTGACTCAACTCTAAATACGTGAATTAATTTGCTTTCATCATGGCAAACCGACCTAAAGGATATGGCATGACTGCAGAACTAGCGGTGAGACATAATTACTACCTGTACACTATTTGATACGTCGATTTCGTGCACATATTTCATAGCAGTATATGCTAGTAATAATATGCTTCGTGCGGGTTTAAGAACCCGTTTACAGTGAGAAAATTGCGGGGCCGGGCCAGGCCGCGCAATTGGCCGCGCATTTGATGCGTTAACAATGAGAAAATGCGGGGCCAGGCCGCGGCCTGGCCGCCTGCGTGCGTTTACATTGAGAAATTGCGGGGCCAGGCCGCGGTCTGGCCGCGCCCGAGACTACCTCCAGAGCAGGGCCAAATGCGCGGCCAGTTTGGCCTCGCATTTGGCCTTTTGCCCTGTTACAGTGCGAGGCCAGGCCGCGGCCTGGCCGGCCTTTTGCTCGCTGTAACAGGGGTTTAATTAGTTGTGAGCCGTGAATATTTCGCAAAGACAATGTAGTAGCCTATTCAGAACGAGTCGCATTAAGCTATGTATGAGCGGATTATACTGCGCTGAGCTGAAGTGTTACAGATAATCAATGCAATCACATACGCAAAATATGAATGAAATTCGTAACACCACACCTTGCAGAGTATTGTTTGAGATCGAGGGAGGGGTCAGGATTTAGGGAAGGGTGGGGGTATCGCGTGAGATTAAGCTGAGGGAGGTGTGATATCATTATGTGCATGTGTGAAGTGAGATTTAATTTTGAGGAGGGGTGGGGTGTAGAGTGGATATAAGGAGGGGTGTGGAGTGAGATTGAGGGAAAGGTGGGTGTATGGCGTGAGATTGAGGGATGTTTGATGTGTGTTTTATATTAAGGAGGGGTGGGGTTCATTTGCAGGACTTTAGGCTTTCATCATGGCAAACCGACCAAAAGGATATGGCATGGCTGCAGAATTAGGGGTGAGACATAATGACTACCGCACACAATTTTATACGTTGATTGCATGCGCATATTTCATAGCATTATGATACATGTAGTAATATAGTTGTTGTTTTTGTTGGTAGTTGTTATGGCGTTCATTCAGTACTTAAATATATACGCAATATCTTCAGTTATGTAAGAAAATTCACTTATCAATAAATAAAACTGAAAATAACAATTGTAATAATATCATTAATTCACCAGCATCGCAATTTATTAGGAGTTTCTTGGTGGTTTACAACTTAGTATATTAAACTGGTCAGCCCGGTTTCGATTGCATTGAAAGCCAGCTTTGCTCGACGTGAAACGGGCTTCGATCTCGGCTACTCGATGGGCGCGCGCATAGATCTTTTAATTTTGTAATGCATGGTACCTAGACCACTCAGAAACAAATACGACACATCGTAAATGGGCGCTCCTTACCGAAATTTAAATCGATTAGAGTAAATTGTTTTCATGGGTGTCGATCCCGGGGGGGGGGGGGGGGTGGCCTGTACAATCACCCCTTCCCAATAATTCACCATCACAAAAAAAAAATTGTAGAGAAAAATTAATGATGAGAGCCCGATGAGAGTAGTTAATGGTTATTACTCGCAAGATGACCATCCATATACACATTTTGCTATCTCATTTTCATAATACATACATATTATACATAGAAAACGAAGTAAATGAGACAACCGTATATGAGACAAAAATAATTGAATTCTCGCTCATACGGCTTCAAAAGGAATTGATGGATTTATTCAATTTATTCAATCAACAGCATCATAGAAATGCAGTGCGCCAAATGCAAAGCCGCAGCGTTAAAAAGCAACGAGCTAAATTTTTAGCGCGAAGCGCAAAAAAGAAGTAGAGAGTGGGAGAAAGAGATAATGTGGGAATGAGAGGGTAAAGGCGCGTAGCCAGGGACGGGGCGGTCGCCCCCCCCCCCAAAAAAAAAAAAAAACGCCGGCCAAAAAAAAAAAAGAGAGAGAGAAAACAAGAAAGGAAGATAGGAAGAAAAAGGATTAAGAGTCGAGAACGGTACAACGAATCGTCTTCTTTCTCTAATAATTTAATGAAGCATCAAAGCTTCCGCGCTTCGCCCGGGAAGGGGGGGCGGATTGAATTCAGACAAGGATTAAGAGGCGAGAATGGTACAACGAACCGTCTTCTTTCTTTAATAATTTAAGGAAACGTCAGAGCTTCCGCGCTACGCGCGGAGGAAGGCGAGCTTGATTCAAATAAGGATTAAGAGTCGAGAGCGGTACAACGAATCGTCTTCTTTCTCGAATAATTTAATGAAACGTCAAAGCTTCCGCGCTTAGCGCGGGTAGGGGGGGGGAGAATGAATTCAGACAAGGGTTAAGAGGCGAGAACGGTACAACGAATCGTCTTCTTTTTCTAATATTTGAAGAAACGTCAAAGCTTCCCCTCCCTGCACCCCCCTCCCTAGGGAGCGCGCTTTGCCTGCTCACTACCGCCCCCCTAAAATAAAATCCTGGCTACGCGCTTGAGAGGAAAATAACCCAGGTGAAATGTTATCTTTATTGAGGGTTACTTGAAAAAGTTAATAACTTGGAAGGTAGGGGTGCAACCTGCCACACGCTTCTACCTCTTGGTTGCTTTGATCCATTGCCGAAAATATTTTGGCACCTATCATCCCCCCCCCCCAACCACGGATACAAATCGACACCCCTGATTGCTATACATGTATTATGTCTATTTAGTCTTCCACATTATCATTATTTGTAAGCAAACATTACAGTGGGTTTTTTAGTAGTATTCATGCATAAAAATAGTACTTTGAAAGCATTTTTCTTTCATATATAGGGCCTATAGGCCTAGATAATTATATTTGTTTTAAAGATGCGAAAAATACTTTTTTACTTTACTTGTAGGCATACTTACAATAGGCCCCTTATTTTCAATTCTATTTAAAGCGACCTGTTCTATAGATATATAGTAAGATGGCATATTGAGCCTTCTGTGAAAACTTGAAAAATATTCTTTTGATTCTATCATGTATGTGTTTACATTTGAGAAGAGCATGCTCGTTTAACGAAATACTTATTACAATGAAATACAAAATCATTTAACCGATTTAAGTATGTTTGAACTTTGTTTTGAATAACTTTCCACTTCGTCCAGATTCCCATATTGCACAGTCATCTCCTAACAATGATAAATTCAATCTCTTTTCCAATGGTATGTCATTCATCATAATGTTGAAAAAATTGGACTAAGGACACTTCCTTGTGCGTGGTAATCCATTCACTAGGGTAGATGTTTTAGATAGTGATTGCCCATTCCTCACTTGGAAGGTTCTTTTCTGTAATAAATAAGTTCATAATAAATTTTAAAATATTTCCTTTCACTACTTGTTTGTGTAATTTACATAATGAACCGTTGTACCACAACTTATCATATATGCCTAAGTTACATCCAAAAAGCAAACTAGAGTATGTACATGATTCCTTTAGCTTTGATAGATACTATTTTCAAGTATAGTATAATATTATCTGTAGAGCTTTTTCCTCCTCTGAATCCGCTCTTTATGCTCAGAAGAATACCTTCTGTATTTTCTAAATACCAATCTACTGTTCTATAAACCCCTTTTCCAATATAGACTGGAGTTAATGTTATTGGTCTATATCTATTCTCAAAGCCCGGACGGCCCGGGAGAGAGTCTCACATTTCCTGAACGAAATTGAAGAAAAACTGAGACAATCAAAATAATATAAGAAATATTGAGAAAGTTAACATTTTCTCTCTTGTATCATTTGTTAAGCTTTAGAATCAGTGGCGGATCCAGATTAGGTCTGGCTACTTGGCCGTCCCCCCCTCCCTTGGCGGCCTAAAACAAAGGGGCCTAGAGAGCGGCGGAAGAAAAAGGAGAACAAAAGAGAAAAAAGAGAAAAAGAAAAGTTAAAATCGCCACTCTGATAAACTGGTCGGCAAAGTTTTTGGATAGGATGGAAACAAATCTCGAATCCAACCATTTCTGTGTTTCATGTAGTTTAAGCTTCTACCAGCAACCTTAGATTTTAGTTGGCAAGCTTTCGTCCACCCCAGTGAACTTTTGATAAATCACGCGATTTCTTGTTTTCTGCTGCCTCGAGTTTACTGGGCGAAAATAGGTGACAATCAACAGCACGAGACCTATTCAGTGGAGGATTAATCTTTTTTTCTATCCAGATGAATTCTTTTACCTTTCTTGATTAGAAGGTCCTTTCAAACTCA
>NW_022145609.1:29992300-30042300 GCF_000002235.5 Strongylocentrotus purpuratus
CTAGTCCTAAACCTAGATATAATCCTTAACCCTAGATCTAACCCGTAACCTTACCCTAGTCCTAACCCTTGTCCTAACCCTAACTCTAAACCATGAACCTCACCCAGTAACAACCCTCTCCCTGACCATAACCTCAACCCTAAAATCATTATTATTGATGGTGGATTATTCTGCAGTTTGCCCTAACAGTTTTGCCTGATGTTTTAAATAAAATGCTACCCGCCACTTCCTTATTGTGTCGATCGATCGACTTTACGGCGATCAAATTCAGAAGGGGGGATAATTTGTGTTGGATGCGTGTTACGGGGGGGGGGGGGGGCGGCAGTATGGATATTTTTTTGAATTTTCATCAACAATTGCATTTTGATTGAAAAATAGTTAATTTGATAATCAGGGAAACAAAATTGGATAAAGACGGCAATCCTCAATGTATTAATATTTTCAAATTATTTAATCTAAATTTAACCTGCTTAAAAAAAGGATTTCTAGGTAATCCAAAATGAGCTGCATGGGTTGAACAGAGCAACACTAATTGTGCTCAACCGTAGTCCTAAAATTGCCCTAACCCTAGTCATACCCCTAACCCTTGTCATAACACTTAACCTTACCCCAATCCTAGCTTAACCCTACTTCTAACCCAGCCCCTGTCACTGACCCTAATCCTAACCCTAATTCATTATCATGGATGGTGGATAATTCTGCAGTTAAGCCCTATAGGCCGTTTTAGCTGATGTTATTAATAAAAAATTAATGAACCCCCGCTCCTTTTGTATATGTCCGATTAGACGACCATCGATCAAATGTCAAAACAAGAAGAACAAATATTTTCTTTAAATGGAAGATTATCCTGATGAATAATTTGCAGATTAGGCATCATGCAACAAACAAAACTGTTAAAAAATTCTTTTAAATGAAGCCAATTGATAAGTTTATGACACTAACAAGAAAAAGCGGAAAAGTACCCTTTTTTTAAACCATTGGTATTAAAAACGTAAATACACATGCACTTTGAAATATCATGATAGAGAGTGTTGTTATTATTCAACAATCATGATATGCGACCCATCCCGAAATTTTTCATCTGCAAAACAAAATTAAAGATAAATTTGAAGAAAAAAAATAGGGGTTTGTCTCAGTTACTTCGGATATTTTACTTCCAATTTTACAGCGACAGAATTATGAGACTACGTACCGTTGTTTAAAGTGGAAAAAGCCCTCTATTGACTCTTTTGCAATCGACGCAAATAAAGAAATTGAACTACGCAAGTGGCTCATAGTCTCTTTCTTCAGGCTCATTTACTATATGAAGCGTTATTTGACATATTCATTGTAAAGTGTAGAAAAGAAAGAACAAGAAAAGACAACAACAAAATGAAAGGAAGAAGTTTTTACAAAGCTGTTTAGTCGCCGCTATACCCGAATATAGTCAAATTTATGGATTATCGTTATTTGCTGGATAAAAGCACAATTTTTGGTACAGGGCTTCGTTAGGACTTACTAAACGATATTAGGCTAAGAGCCCCCGGCAACAAAATCGATTAAAGGGTGTGGGGGCGGGAGCGTCTTTTTGGAGCCCCCAAATAATTTTACAACATTGATTTGTTGCTGTACAAATGCCGTTTTGGTACAGGGCTCCCTTAGGACCTTCTGAACTATATTAGGGAAGGAGCCCCGGCAAAAATATCATATAAGGGTGTGGGGTGGGGGCGTCGCCTCGTAGCCCCAAATATTTTATAAGATAATATAACATTGGGTTTTTGTGAAACCCATGGGGCCCCCAATCGCACATATATGAATAATTATGCCGGGGGCTTCTACCCTACCATCATTCAGCACAGGCGCGGATCCGGGGGGGGGGGGGGTAGTGAGCACTATTTTTAAATTTGTTTTGCTCCCCAAAATTAGAAAATCGCCGCCGGGGCGGGGGGGGGGGGGGTGGAGTGTCGAAAATTTAAAAAATTTTCACCTCAAGGGGGAGGGGGGGGGGGGGGGTTCGGGCTCCCCGGGCCCACTCCCTGGATCCACCACTGATTCAGCAGGTCCTAATGAAGCCCTGTACCAAAAAGGATGACTGTACTACAAATCTCAATGTTATAATACCTTATGAATTTTATGTGGTCTACGAGGCGACGCCCCGCCCACACCCTTAAATGATATTTTTGCCGAGGCTCCTACCCTACTATCGTTCAGTAGGTCCTAAGGAAGCACTATACCAAAAATGGTGCTTTTGATCTGGCAAGTAACGGTAATTTCACTAAGCCACCTGAATATTAAGCTATTTTTCACAAAATTTCTCGTACATTGATTGCTTGAACAACTATGGTGATTATTATTTGGTCATCAATGCCGATCAACTTATTGTTAAAATGTGACAAACATTTATCTTCATGTGATTTATACCGCCTTGGGAGAGAGAGAGAGAGAGAGAGAGAGAGGGGGGGGGGGAGGGAGGAGAGAGAGAGAGAGAGAGAGAGAGAAGAGGGGAGGGGTGATGATGACATTGGTGATGACAATGATGACTCTCCCTGTTGAATTGCACGACAAGGTTTATTTTTTTCTGTAGTTACATGTACTTATTTCGATTTAGTCATACAAAACATTTGAATTTAAAATGCACATTAAAAGGTATAAGTTTACTTGTTTTTGATAAAGGAAATTGCTTTAAGGAGTGGGATATTATTAGTACATGCTTTAATATTATTGTATAAATATCATTATTATACATGTATCATCACCATCACCCTTGGTGCCATCATCATCACTACTACCATCATTTTCACCACCACCATCATCACTACTACCATCATCATCACCACTACTACGATCACTATCATCATTATCACCACCACCATCATTACTACCATCATTATCATCACTACTACCACCATCATCACTACTATACTATCATCACTACCATCATCATCGTCGTCACTACTACCATCATCATCACCACTACTACCATCATCATCACCACTACTACCATCATCATCACCATCATCATCACTACTACAATCATCACCACCAGCATTACAACTTTCATTATCACCATCATCACCACCATCATTACTACCATCATTATCATCATCATCACTACTACCACCATTACCACCACCATCATCATTACTATACCATCATCACCACCATCATCATCGTCGTCGTCACTACTACCATCATTATCCCCACTACTACCATCATTATCCCCACTACTACCATCATTATCCCATCATCATCATCACCACCAACATCGTCACTATTATCATCATCATCTTCATCTATTCACAGTAAAGTTTTCAATGAATTCGGTGTTGTCTGCCAAAGTTAGCTTACAGTTTAAATTTTGATATTAAATATGCAAATCATGTAAGTTCCACTGCAAACCACCCTTAATGCTGTGGTTCATAATTTGAAGCAGTTGATAATTGTCATAGATATTACAAATTCAAAATTATTCAGTCTAGTCCATTTTCAAGGTGGCATATTTTTACAAGTTTTAACTTTCTTATTGTAATTTTAACACAACTATTGTGAGAACATGAAAACAGAATTTAAAATTCTTGATTTCAACAATTACACCATAAAACTTTCATCCATTTGAAAACGTTACAACTACATGTACATTTATTTCTAAAAGGGCCCTAATTCACCCAGTCAACCTTTCATTCTTAAGTTACAAAAAAATGCATCCCCAAAAATCACATTTACAAGGAGTATGAATAATTCACTTGTTAACTCTATATTTTATATCTCAAACAATATTGTTGACATTTTCGTAGCACATGTACATTGCAAAAAGGACATGTACACGCATACAGTGTAAGCCCATTGACATAACATGATGGAACTGACAAGGAATATCCATTAGTTCACAGCATATGCTCTGAGGAAAAGTAGAAATATTGAAGAAATACATTGGTAAAAATGTAATGAACTGGATAATAATAACAAAAATTATGAAATATTCTAAGTTATTCCATAATACACATATATACATGTAATATGTATGTTAATTTCAATTAAACTGTTCTGTAGTTGTGATGTTATGTGGACAACCCTCACATTTGCTTTTATTGACGCAAAAAATACATTACAGGATAAGAGAAATGTAATTGCTTTGGAAATACTTTCTTGGCATCTACTAAATGTCCCTTTACTTGCTGGTTATAGTGAACAATACAAACAATGGTAATTAATCAATCAGCAGTTTTTCTATCTTTAAGTCCTCCAAACTATATTAGCTATAGTACATGTACAAGATTTGATATACCCGAACACATGTTCATTTAGATCATTTGCTGACATTTAACAAAAAAGATCCATTACTTATTTCATCTGGGGACAAAATAGTATCTCATTTGAAAACTTACATTTTAGTTGATACGTATAGAGAATATATGTAACAATCTTACCTCAATCTTACATTATTCTTTACACTACCGTTTTGGAAAATTATGACATATTTTTTTTTGTAATGAACAAAGTATTATGCTGAATCATAAATATGCAATTATTACAGCTTTGATACCAAGGAAGAATCATATGCAACAAACAAACATGTACATATTCACATCATTATGGATACTCATGATTTTTTTTTTTTTTTAAGCTATCCTCACACTTTTTCCTTCTGAATATACAATGAGGTATAACATACCTTTTAGATTCAATGGCGATTTAATCAATTCATAGTGAGCATGCTGTAAATATATTCTTACTTGACCAACTATACCTGCATGTATCATAATGCAAATGCATTTTTCTGAAATATTGAAAATAAAAGAGCACTGTTTATGTACTGTTAAGCCAGGATGTGAAAATAATTGCACAGGAAATGACAAGAATGGTTGATGATACTTTTTTTTGTTTGGTAACATGCATTACAAAGACATTAATGTATGGAAATTATAAGTATAACATCCGTGCATGTCAGTTGAAGGAGTGTTCTAAAATTCCCTTTTTAGGAAACTTCCAACTTTAATTTTAAGACTACAACAAATTTAAAGCGTTTTGCTGCTTTTTCTCATCAATTGATGTACCTAGTAACATGCTATTAAAGTAAATCAATGCGGTTGTAGTGAAGAGAAAAGAATTGCACTAACTCGTACATGGATCCTGACAAGATTCAGATAGTTAGACAGTGAAATTTTTATGACTTACATTTTGATTTTCAAATGACAGTGTTTCTCCCTTTTACATTTTAATGTTTGATGAAATTAATAACAAGCGTACTGAACTGAAATATTGCCAATTAAAAAGCATTGTTTATGTGCTACAGTATAAAGCAACATTTCTTTTGAAGGAAAGGATAAATGATCCAATATAATGTCTAACTATCTGATTCTTAGCTTCCTTCACCTTCACCTTCACCTATCCCACAGTCTGGCTGACCCTTGGGGCACCACTGAAGATTTATACTACCAGCTTCCTCCACTCCTCGTGGTTCTTGGCTTTACGAAGTATGATGTTTCAGTCAAGGTCACTCGTTAATGTTGTCTTCCCATCGTTTCCTCTGCCTGCCTTTTCGTCTCCCTCCTTGTACTGTTCCATGTAGAATAGTCTTGGCCAGTCCAAATGATCATGTGACATACCCATACCACTTTACTTTGCATCTTTTCACTGAAGTCAGGAGGTCTTCATACGGCCCTATGGTGTTTCCAATTCTGATTTTCACTACCTCGTTGGTTATGTGATCTCTATACCAGATACTGAGGAGTTTGCGGAAACATTTCATCTCCAGTGCCTGTATCCTTCTTTTAATGTCTGCTGTCATGGTCCATGTTTCACATGCATACAAAAATATGGACATATGGACAAGATCCTATAACCGATTTTGAATGGGTGGTATTCGTTTTCGACTGAAACACTGCACATGTGTGTTACTTCCAGCCTGCATAGAAAAAGAAGAAAATGATAGCGTGAATGGTAAAAATACAACAATCGCGTAAACAAATCAAAATTGATTCTATCAGGGTTTTACAAAAGGTCTCTAATAAAAAATTTAAAATCATATCAATTCTTTAACCTCCATGTAACAAATAAAGTGGGATAGACTTCTTTTTTAAATTCATGTATGCTCCAAAGCCTTTCTTTTAGGAATGAATGAATGCATCTAATTAAGAACACAAACTGATTATTATCGAACATGTCATTATCAAGTCCCTAGATATCATTTTTTATATACTGTACATTTATCTATAGAGAGAATGATTGGAAATTCAATTTTAAATATATATCTAAAGGCTATCCTCCTACATACGTGGAAAAGGTTCTCTCATACTGTAACCACTTTGACATATAATCTATTAAGAGGTAATGACCACATCATCTTGAAAAGCCTTGTGAGGCATTTTTTCTATCTACACATATAAGTTATAAAAAAAAACATGAATGGTGCCACTTGTTGATTTCCCCTTTCTGTAAAGGAGGTTTAATTGAAAATTGTATAGTTTAATAGAACCATGATCATAGATTTGCAGGATATCCTCCTGAATATGATAAAGTTTATGGGTGAGTGTATATTACATGTAGGTACATAATAATTACAGTACTGTTTCATCAGGGTTAGCATTAAAACAGTTATAAATCAAATCATGAAAACATGAAAATATGAACTTGCAAAGATGCATTACAATTAATCTATAACTATTTAATTATATTGCGAAAGTGTATTGGAAAAAGAGGGAATGTTCACTACACACACTGATGAAACTTGGTTATCAAAGGGGAAGTCTACCTTGATATAATGATGGTTTTGAGAAAAGCAGAAAAACTACAGACAAAAAACTCAATGACCAAAACAACACGTCTGCAACTACCTAAAGAGAAAGGAAAAAAATCAACTACAGGCAATTTCGGAAAGAGTTCCATATATATAACCCCACTAAAATCGATGCACAGCTGTATAGCCTACCCTCACTCTCATCCTAATCCTAACCCAGCATACCCATATTTTTTCCTTCAATTTTAGTGGTGGTTACGTGTACATATGGAACTCTTGTCGTAATTTTGATGGCCTTGCAGGGTTCATCTTCTGAAACTTGCAAACATTACAAAGATGTATTTACAAAGATGTATTATAGAATCAGAACATAATTGCCGGAGTTGATTTGAAAGTTGTTGGAATGGTGTTAAATGCAAATTAGCATCTTGTGAATGGTGTAGACTTTATTTATTGACATTCCTCTTGCAATTTCTTTTTAAGGCTACAAACATTACTGTTATGATAATTGTAGATCTATCACATAAAAGATGACAAGTGACGTTTGAAATTAGATTTGGCTTCCTACATAATTAATCATAAAATGTCTCAAATTTATTTGCTTTGTGTTTCTGCTACGTGTATACATGGTGATGGTCTTTCTCTTGCTCCCTTATTACTCTGCAAGGAAAGACCCAGTATTTAACAGCTCATTGCAAAAACTATATTGTGTCTTGAGTGAAGCCCAAACTGGTTCCTGCTGCTTAGCCTTGGCTGCATTCTCCTTATAGTCTTCTAGCTCAGATCCTCTCTTCCACACTTCATTTCATTATCGCAATTTGTTCTTATATCTTATGGGTTACCGGTACATATCCCTAATCTATGTGAATCATGCATTATGTTGCTGACTGAAGAAAGCAATTTCTAAATTTGCAACTTAAAAGATCTAAGCATACGTCAAAGGGCTGGCTCAAAGAATACATAGAAGCCAGAAAAACAGGAAGGGGTGGGGGGGGGGGGATTGGACTCAAATTCATAAGATTTACAAGAGGACTTTATGAAAGCAGGTCATTTTATACAATAAATAAATATAGTTGTACTTTGAATCATCTTCACATGAAAAGGACTTACAGGTAAGTAAATGTTTTTAAGATATTGTTACATGTACCTGCTACTGCTACCTGGAGCTAACCCTCGTCGCTGAGAAATAGCCTTGAAGTATACTGTTTGGTTGAACGGAAATTCCATTTCAGCTGTATACTACCGCAAATGTCTGACAGTTTGCTCCAAAGAAGACTGTAGTTTGGGTAAGAGCAATAGTTACAATTAAGTATAAGTATACACATGTAAAGTTGCATTTATACAGAACTATTACAGTGACATAATAACAATATTGCAACTTCCTGCGATCAAAAAGGGGAAGAGAGAGGTAGCTAGAGTGATTGAAAGTAAAAAAAAAAAGGGAAAAAAAGAGGGGAAAAGAGGGATAAAAAGTAGAAAGAGAGAGAGAGAGAGAGGATATAAGGAGCTGCCAAGACATATACATTTCTACTCATATGAATCTGCATAATAATATACAATACAAAAACTACATGTAGGTATTGTTAATACATGTTCATGCAGATCTGCTGAAATGGATGATATAAAATCAATGTTTGGTAGTTGTTGCTTAACTTGAAATAAATATTTGAAGAGCTGCATGAATAAGTATATTATTTTCTTTCAAATCAATGATGGTATTGTTTCCAAGAAATAAGAGTGACTTAAATTGAAAGTTTGTTTTAAAATGTAGAAGCCACAGTATTCTTGTGCACTGATGCATGCAACATGCTATCTTTAACATTTGAAATGTGATACGTCTAGCAAAAACAATCCTAACTTAAGTTTGTGGGGTAGTATTGTTCCTTGTACACAAATGGTATTTAGATAATACTAACACAGCACTGCCAACAAAATGAATGGATGAGTACCGTTTAAAACTTTAAAATGTATCCAATAAAAATATTGTTGCATATTCTTTTTAGACAGTAGACACCCTGTAGAAAAACAAAAATCCTAAGATTTTACTGCAAGCTATAATTATTATTTCATTTGGCATTGCAACAATGGAAACAATAAATTACTGCTAAAATGTATGGACAGTCAGATTTTATGCAAATTTAGTCTCAAAGTTACTATTCAGTGCGTATAATAAAAAAAATGTACCAGTTCCAACTTTGGTAACTTAATTATAAAGTTGATGTGCACTGTAAAACTTACAGGTTGCAATCCACAGCAGTCATTAATTTTGCACAGGGGGGGGGGGGGGGGAAACAAATTTCCACACCCAACCCTCTTTTAAAGACTAAAACCATAGACCGCTAAAACCAAGGAACGGCTCTACGTAATATGTACACTGTATACAATATATACCAAACTGAATGGAAATCATACCAGAGTTGAAGAATAAATGAAAAATAGATGTGCATAAGAATAACTTTGACATAGACACACACAAACAAAAATCCAATAAATTTTAAAAGGAAGACTGGCCAACTTTTAATGCTACATGTAGTATATACATGTAGGAGATTGCATATACTGTAGGGATAAGGGGTAATCTTTTGGAAATTGGATCAAAATAGAAAAAAAAATCATTTAAAGGAGAAAACATTATGCAATTAATATCTTTGTACAGGAAATAAATAAAATATATCAATAAAAAACAACTACAAACAAACAAAAATAAAGGATAATCAGCTGATTATTGTTGGAGAAAAACATTATCTTTTTAATATGCAAATTATACTTTAGTTTCATTTATTTCTATACAAATTCAGACAAATTGCAAAATATTATGGTAATGAAAGATAACTGACCATGGTTAGTTAAATCTTAGGTAATCAATAGTATTCAATGGTTTTGGATCCTCAGAGAAACATGTATTTTAACTCAAATTATATTAATTAATTTAGCTTTACCTAATCTATAGAACATAATGGAAATTGAATAGAAAAGCTGTATTTTCCACTCAATAATATGACTCTTCTGAAAATATGTGCACATGTACATGTAATGTACATGTAGGGTCTTACTATATTAAAGATTTGTAATAAATAGTTTTTAAAATGGCATAAGAATACGAAGAGGGAGAAAGTGCAACATGGATGCTTCACATTATACACTGTCGCTCATATAGTTGGAATATTTTTGTTTTACCCCACTTTATGGAATTATTTTTAAAATAATTTAAAAATAATAGATCTAGATAATAGTATCCATTCTCCGATTTTATTGAATAATAATAATTTGACAATGTGTGTTTTGCGTGACTGCTAAAGCATGTGTATGCTACTATGCTTATCAAATAGGGGACCTACGCCCTTAAGTCATAAATGACAGTAACGAGGATTAATGCCCCACAAAAGGGCACTAATATAGCACATCGACACGGTTTTGATCCTGGGGCCTCACAGTTACGAGGCCATTGCTTTGTCACTGAACCATGACTGTACGAAGCGGGGGCTAGGATAGGGGGCAGTTTCCATAAACAAAATAAAAAACAGAAAATGAAATTTATTGCATTTTACCCCGTCCCCAACATAAACAAATCCTCTGAATGGCCATGCATTATGGCTCAAAAGCTGTTCAGTTTTCTATTAGAGGGATATCAGATGGATATTTAAAAAGGGGTGATGATGTTAATGCAGAGGTGATAGAGAAGGGCAGATTAGAAAATAATTCTGAATTCTGAACCTTACAATTTTCCTTCTACATACCAAAGTAATTTACATTTCATTTATTTACTGACAAATAATTGCAGTCACTTTTGCAATCAATAATAGTCACTCTTTCCAGTTTATTATTCTCATACATGTATGATCTCCTTTTCTCTCTCTTTAAATATCTCTCTCTCTCTCTCTCTTTCTCTTTCTCTCTTTGCAGCTGCAAGTTCCAGGTACTGTTTTGTTTTAAGTTTGTGCAATGTTAAGCACCTAACAGGAATAAAGGTACATGGGTGTCATTGGAAATAGGGTATTAAGGAGGGTACTTTTGACAGACTTTGTTTCAAATTGGCATCCCAAATATCTAGCTACAGATACGGGGTAATAAAGTGGACATGTACATGTATGTAAAAGTAGCTGCACAAATCTAGAGTCTGCTTATCGTGCATTTTATAGAATGAAACGGGATAGTAACTTTGGAGCAAAATACTATAGAACATAAATCGGTTATACAAATATTAACACTTGGGATGAAGAACAGGAAATCTGAAAATTAATGAATCGTCATTGATGAGAAAAATAAAAAATCACATCATTTTATTCATTAGGTCATTTCATTGTGATGACGAGTAGGTGATTAGAATTTCAAAATGTACCCAGGAGAAATCTGCCCAGATAGAAAGCTTGTGACATATATTTACATTCAATATCATGCAGCACTTTACAGTTTTCTATTCTTCTGTTTTATTATTTGTTTAAATTTCTCCTTTTATTGAGATAACCCTATGTTAGTCTTTTTTTCCTTCTGTTTTCCTCTTTCTCTCATTTTCTATGTTATTCCTTTTTTATTGTCTACATCTTTTTTCTTCTTTTTTCTGTCCTCGCTTCATGTTCTCTTATTTTATCCTTCTTTTATCTTTTACTTTAATATCTTCTATTCATATACTGTTTTTTTATATTCTTCTTTCACTTTCCCCTATTTCTGTCTACATAGGATATGACTTTTCACTCAGTTTTTGTCTTCTTTCATTGGTTCTTCTCTCTTTCCCTGTGTGTGCCTTTATTTTTCTCATTTGTATCTAAACAGTTATCTTTGTTCTTCTTCCTTCACTCATTTTCTCTTTCACACCTTTTTCGCATGTATTCTTTATCTTAAATGTTATCATCCTCCATGTTTACAATCAACTATGTTTATCTTTATTTTCTCATTCATATCACCTCATGACTGCGAATGGTGGTCATGTTTTACATAAAAATGTAAGAAAACAAAAATGACATAAACTCACTAATGCACAGAGAAGTTGCCCACTAATACCTTCCATTTTTTTTATAAAGAAGAAGCATCCAAAGAACAGGAAATCATTAATAATTGGGGATGTGTCAATTTTGGTGGTGGCCTACCTCTTTGTTGAAGCGTACTTAAAAACACCAGAAAAATCTCACAAATTAAAAAATATAAGTCCTTTTCACGATTTAGAATCTTATTTCCATACAATTCCATAACTTGGATCTCTGTCACCTTGATCAAGTGAAATTTTGAGGCTTTTTTTTTGGGGGGGGGGGGGGGCTGGTGATTTATTTCCCTTGTCAAAACTCACACACAAGTTTGAGAATACTCACAGCAGTTGTACTCCACCATAGCTTTACAAAATGTACCTGTTGAAGAGGCTTCAATATGTCTTGTGTTCTAGTATTAATAGCAGGGATTGACCATTCATAGATATATAAATGTACATGAGGAAAAAATTATTCAAAATTTCCCTTCAACTCTGAAACACAAAATATGTACGTGTAGCATAAATTACAATACATGTATGGGTTGAAGAGTCCCTGAATTGAGTTTTTTTTAAATACAATGTAAGAGAAACAGAATGGCAAAAGTTTGAAATAAATCAGACCAATACTAAGAGTTATGAATGTTTGAAGTATGAGATCACTAAATAAATGTGAATCTCAAATTGGCAATTTGGTACATTCATGTAGACATTGATAACTCTTCTGTTTGTTGTCTACTTCACCTCTGAAACATACATGTAGCATAAATTACATTACATGTGTGAGTTGAAGAGTCCCTGAATTGGGTTTTAAAAAAATACACTGTAAGAAAAAGAGAATGGCAAAAGTTTGAAATACATGATGTAGACATGTATGGATAACTCTCCTGTTTGTTGTATACAAAACATAATCTTAAGTGCCTTCTTCCTTGTGGAAATTATCAGTTTATTTACAGGTCCTCTTACGATATAAAGAACCTTCTGAGTCATACATGTACATGTTTTTTTTTCTTTTTCATTTACATTTTAGTCATTCTGTGTGTTGGAACAAATGGAAAAGTTGTCCGCCACTACATCCTATAGACGTTACTGATTCAGCCAATTTGAAGAGCCCATACCTACATGTTTTAATGATTACAAATTTACAACAAAAATGTGTACATGTAACTTTGTCACTTTTAGTCTGATTTAAATTTAAATCAAATTGTCCCCATTGTGCTTCTTATATTTGTTCAGCCTTCCACTGGTAGTTTGCTAATACTAGAGAATAAGGTGGATTTCCCTTTAACATATATATTAGGTATATTAAATCTTCTGTGAGAAGAGAGATTATGGTGTCTGTTTTTCACTATTGCAGCAGTGCAGTGGCAGATCCAGATTGGAGGGGGGGGGAGCCGCGGGACCCCCTCACTTGGCCCCATAAACAGGTAAATTTAACCTTTTTTTAGATTTAAAAAAGACGCCCCCCCTGGAGAAAAGGGGGAGCAAAGGGGGGCCGGGGGTGGTGGGTGTTAACTCGGTGCTCAACATTTTTTCACGAATTGTGCCCCCTTTCAGCCGGCCCCCTCCCTTTCTGCAGACTGGATCCGTCCCTGCAGCAGTGAATTCCACTACAGTCACATAAAGGTCCCAATAGTGTCAACAATTAATTTGGATAAACTTGCATAAATTTGCATAAACTTCCATAAATGTGAGTGCAACCAAGATGATCAATTACAGAACAGGGACAACCAACAGCTTGTTCGCTAGACTGGTTACAATAGCCTTAGGGCTAGGTGATAACATGAAATATGATATGGATGTCACTAAGCCTTAATTGGCACCCATATCGAGAGTGACACACCAAATTGCTATCCCTCCAGTATCAAATATTTACATTTTTTGTTAAATGTTTGTATTATTTTAAAGTGATTTGTATGAGAAGAAAGAAGAGTTTATATTACTAGTCCTACAGTATAGTAATACTAATCATACTAGTATTAACAGCTACCACCAGTGGGTAAGGTTATTTTAGTGTGGGTACTTCTAGTGGTTATTATGAACAAATTTGAATTTTTGTTTTATATCAATTATCAGTCTTGATAGGGGTACGGGTATCAATTAAGTGGCTCGGTAACATTGCCTCAGATTCTGAAGAAAAAAACTCCTGGATTTAGCTCATGCTGCAATCATGATTACAAACATTTAGGTCAGTCAGGAATCCCATGACTTTACAAGCCGATTGCCTAGCTGTCTGATTATCAAGATATTTATGATTGGAAATCAAAATTTTATTTTTTGTTTACCTAACAGTTTTTTATTACATTCATGTACACTACAGTCTTTTGGGGAAAATGAGAATGGTAAAAATGGTAACTCAAACTAACAGATTTTTACTTCTTTGAGGCATTTCTATCATGATCATTTTGAAGCGCAATTTTGTTTAGGGCTTCAATATTACACCATATCACAGGCACTGATAACACGTAGGGCCATACAGCTCAGATTGAATATTATTAAATGATGGGTATAGGCCAAGTGATATCAATGTTATTAGATCTACAACCTGCGTCTAGCAGCTACCATGAGCTGAGGATGCATGATGACACCGACAGTAGCCTATACGTGTGAAAAGTTGATGCACATGGGTCATATGGCAAGATTATTAAGAAATCTGATTTGAACGTCATATGCTACCTTACGTAAAGTCCACGCCTAAAATGCAATCATTAGAGTCACAGTTTTTGATATTTTATATCGTATTCCACCCAGGCCTGCAGGGCAAAACCACTCCAGCAAGGCTAGAGTCAATTAATGCTTAGGCGTATTGTCCTCTAGCGCTGTTACATGTACGTGCTGAGAGGCAGCAATAGCACACGATGAACACATTGCACACAATTGCACACTAATGCACACAATGTATACAAAGTGGTTGATTAGCAAGTTTGACAGTAGACTCACGATTTGAATTTTTGAATTTTTCTTTCTAGTCTAGATCTATATGACTATAGACTAGATTCTAGATCTCTAAGTATAACTATAACATAGACCTAAGTTGAAAAAATTGTATGCTATTTAGGTGTCATCAACTCCCGGCCCCCCCCCCCCCCCCCCACTCCGAGAACGGATGGACCCCATGCGTGTTACCAAAATGTCCTTTTCGTAACAAAAGAAAAAGGTCGACCCGTATTGACTTTACACACCGGACTTTTGCTGAAAAAGGCTTGTATAACAAAAGAAAAAGGTCGACCCGTATTGACTTTACCCCGGCCCCCCACGCAGGGGTCGGAATGACCGCATGCGTGTTACCAAAATGTCCGGTAAAGGGGTACTTTTCGTGCGACAAAGTCCGGCCCGAGAATTGTAAAAAAAAGGGGTGTATTTGACTTTTCACCCGGAGATTTCTTTAAAAAGGGGGTGTTTTTCTTTTTTTCTCTCATCTCTTTTGACTCCTGAGAAATTATTCTGAATTTAGGGGGGTGCATTGAGCATTTTTCCTGATTTAGGGGGGTCTCCAAGGCAGGAAAAGCCTGTTAAAAGCCCGCGAAAGGGGGGTTCGAAAATGTTGGCAGTCCTCAGATAGGGGGTGCTTTCAAAAAGAGGGAACGAGCATATGCGTACCCTAAATAACACTGAGTGGGGGGGGGGGGGGGGGGGGCCAGGGACTTTACACACCGGACTTTTGCTGCAAAGGGGGGGGGGGAACACGCATATGCATACCCTAAATAACACTGAGTGGGGGGGGGGGGGGCATCAACTATCACTAAAGTACCGATTTTGAGTGAAATCAGTTGAGTTTTGTACAGTGTAGTTTGAAATGCTGAAAATCAATATGAACAGTTGCACAGCCAGGATAGTAATGCAGCTATGTGTGGGCAAAACCAGGGACATGGCTCGTGATGTCCACCAGTCTAGGTATCCTGCCGGGCGGGAGCGGCGGGCCCGGCGCACCTGGTAGGGCTATTATTTCCATTTGAATGTGCAAGTTAGATTTATTTAAAAAAAGAATAAAATACGGTGTTACTGTAGAACCTACCTTAATCAGACGGATGGGCACATAATAGAGACCTATCTTGATGTCAGGCTACTAATGTGGTCTAGTTGTTTCAGTCGGGCAACCGTGTTCGTGAAAGAGAAGAAAGACAGCTGCACGATGCGATGGAGAGTTAGCTCGAGAGCGGGCTGCCGTCGCGTCCGGGGCGCGACTTTGCGTTTTACACCCTGGCCTGGACCTTTTCCCAATAAATTTCAAGGAACCGACTGGGAAAAGTCTATCCATGACAAGATATTGCGCGCGCACGTAGCTCTTCTGCAATGCTCAACGTACGTCCTATATGTCCAGTGTCGCGGTACGCGGTACATGTACTTTTGTATCGAGACGTACGAGTGACAGAAAAACAACGAATAACAACAGAAGGAAATAGAGAAAAACAATAAATAATTAAAGAACAGAGAGGAAACAAAGAATGTCATAAGCAGAGAGAGAAAACAAAAACTAACTTGAAAGAAAGAGAGAAATTAGAGAAGGAATTAATCAAAGTAAGGAAAGAGAGAAACCAAATAATATTATGGTTTTTGTGGTTTAATTCCGCCTTCTTCAGGGTTTCAATTTTTGACGTGTAGCCTACTTTCAAACCATTTGCTGATTCGGACCCCCCCCTAACACACGTGTACACATATCGACACATACACAGACTACACTCGACATAATATGTGTAATGGTAATGTAATACATAAACTGTGATTTAAATATTGCACTCGTACCATTTTCTATTATTGTGGGATCACGTCTTTCATTTTTTAAATTCATGTCATTTGTTTCTAAGACCTAATTTCTCTAATTCTCTTGACCCCTCTCCCTTCATATTTGTTTTCTAAGACCTCCCCCCCCCCCCTCATCTCTCTTCATATTTGTTTTCTAAGACCCATTTCTCCCCCGCCCCCCCCCCCCATCTCTATTCATATTTGTTTTCTAAGACCTCTCTCTCTCGACCCACTCTCTCTCTCGTATGTATTTCTCAGACCCCTCTTTCTTTCTCTCTCATTAACCCCCTCTTCATATTTGTTTCTAAGGCCTCTCTCTCTCTCTTCATATTTGTTTCTAAGACCCCCCCCCTCTCTTTCTTATTTCTTGATATTTGTTTCTAAGACTTCTCTCTCTCTAGCTCTCAATTCATGATATTTGTTTCTAAGACCCCCTCTCTTTCTCACTTCTTGAATTCATATTTGTTTCTAAGACCTCTGTCTCTCTCTCCCTTTCTCTCTTTCTCATTTTAAATTCATGATATTTGTTTATAAGACCTCTCTTTCTCTCTTTTTCCATTCATCACTTTGTCTAGTGTAATGTACAGACACATAACATATAAAGGAAATTATACACCAGTTTTACATGAATTCATTTGCACTTTATTTACTGCTTTACATTCATATACTTTTTTTTTCGTGAAGGTAATCTAATCCTTCAATGTCAGAGAAGTAATACAAAAGATACAGGAGTATGTGTATGCATAAATAGTTAGTGAAAGCAAACAATAGTAGAAATTTGAACAGATAATTTGACAGTGTGTTAAGATTTAGATGCAAGAAATGACTATAAGAAATTTTTATTTGAAAATACATGCACATGTAGATAAAAAGAGATCTGAACATAGGCGGATTCATGGGCGCAGAGGCGTGCACCGCACTTTACTTTGGAGATAACGAACTGAATACACATAATAATGGATGATACGTGAAAATATTTTTCTTCAGCGAGTAACAATATTTCACGTATTTCGCGAAAATTGATCATCCAATATTATAATTATTATTTAGATACTCCACAGAGATATTGTGATTTATTCACCATTTTTTATAATATACTAGTACATGTACTTGTAAACTGCATCTTGGCAATTGAAGCTTGAAACGAGTGCAAATATGAAATTTCCCAAGCATTTATGTGGTGCTGGTGCACAACTAACATGAAAAGTTAAAAATGTTTGAATTTCAAGAAAACAGTAGGCCTACCGTAACAAAAAGAAAAAAATGAAGAAAAATATTTTCACGTATCATCCATTATTATGTGTATTCAGTTCGTTATCTCCAAAGTAAAGTGCGGTGCACGCCTCTGCGCCCATGAATCCGCCTATGTTCAGATCTCTTTTTATCTACATGTGCATGTATTTTCAAATAAAAATTTCTTATAGTCATTTCTTGCATCTAAATCTTAACACACTGTCAAATTATCTGTTCAAATTTCTACTATTGTTTGCTTTCACTAACTATTTATGCATACACATACTCCTGTATCTTTTGTATTACTTCTCTGACATTGAAGGATTAGATTACCTTCACGAAAAAAAAGTATATGAATGTAAAGCAGTAAATAAAGTGCAAATGAATTCATGTAAAACTGGTGTATAATTTCCTTTATATGTTATGTGTCTGTACATTACACTAGACAAAGTGATGAATGGAAAAAGAGAGAAAGAGAGGTCTTATAAACAAATATCATGAATTTAAAATGAGAAAGAGAGAAAGGGAGAGAGAGACAGAGGTCTTAGAAACAAATATGAATTCAAGAAGTGAGAAAGAGAGGGGGTCTTAGAAACAAATATCATGAATTGAGAGCTAGAGAGAGAGAAGTCTTAGAAACAAATATCAAGAAATAAGAAAGAGAGGGGGGGGGGGTCTTAGAAACAAATATGAAGAGAGAGAGAGAGGCCTTAGAAACAAATATGAAGAGGGGGTTAATGAGAGAGAAAGAAAGAGGGGTCTGAGAAATACATACGAGAGAGAGAGTGGGTCGAGAGAGAGAGGTCTTAGAAAACAAATATGAATAGAGATGGGGGGGGGGGGCGGGGGAGAAATGGGTCTTAGAAAACAAATATGAAGAGAGATGAGGGGGGGGGGGGAGGTCTTAGAAAACAAATATGAAGGGAGAGGGGTCAAGAGAATTAGAGAAATTAGGTCTTAGAAACAAATGACATGAATTTAAAAAATGAAAGACGTGATCCCACAATAATAGAAAATGGTACGAGTGCAATATTTAAATCACAGTTTATGTATTACATTACCATTACACATATTATGTCGAGTGTAGTCTGTGTATGTGTCGATATGTGTACACGTGTGTTAGGGGGGGGGGGGTCCGAATCAGCAAATGGTTTGAAAGTAGGCTACACGTCAAAAATTGAAACCCTGAAGAAGGCGGAATTAAACCACAAAAACCATAATATTATTTGGTTTCTCTCTTTCCTTACTTTGATTAATTCCTTCTCTAATTTCTCTCTTTCTTTCAAGTTAGTTTTTGTTTTCTCTCTCTGCTTATGACATTCTTTGTTTCCTCTCTGTTCTTTAATTATTTATTGTTTTTCTCTATTTCCTTCTGTTGTTATTCGTTGTTTTTCTGTCACTCGTACGTCTCGATACAAAAGTACATGTACCGCGTACCGCGACACTGGACATATAGGACGTACGTTGAGCATTGCAGAAGAGCTACGTGCGCGCGCAATATCTTGTCATGGATAGACTTTTCCCAGTCGGTTCCTTGAAATTTATTGGGAAAAGGTCCAGGCCAGGGTGTAAAACGCAAAGTCGCGTCCGGGGCATGCATCGCAGGCGGTCGACGTCAGATCCGAGCTTCCAGCGTGGCCGTGGATGCGCCAGATTCAGAGCGAGTGCTAGTTTCTCGAAACTGCCATAAGTCTAAGCTCGTGGAGATTTGGTAGAAACACGTGTTAGATCTCTATCACACGTTTCAATACGATGTCTAAAAAGTTAGACTTAATGACGGTTTCGTGAAACCTCCCCAGGTGTTCGGTGTCGGGGATCTGGGCAGCGTTTCATGAAACCGTCATAAGTACAAGTCCAACGACATCCCATTGAAATGTGTGTATTAAGTTTAACACACGTTTCAATGGGATGTCGGTGAACTTGTAGTTATGACGGTCTCATGAAACGCTGCCCAGATCCAGTGGATGCCTGGTACTGGGAGGCGCACGCCCCCCCCCCCTTTTTTTTTCTCCCGAAAAAAATGTGTTCGCATACATATTCTGTTTAAGCATTTGGATAGGCCTCAGAATCTGCCAAAAGGCTAAGATTATCCGGGGACCGCATCCAGTTGAAGGCTTCATTCTCGCAATTTCGTTTATTTCAAGCTTCCTCCCCCCCCCCCCCCCCCCCCCCCCTGTAAAGTCTTTGATCTGCCCCTGGATGTATGGCCGGGTAACCTGGCGCTACAGTCGTTTGTAGAAAAAAATGTTGCTGGGCGCTGTCGCCTGGTTAATGACTCTAACCACAAAAAGTAGGTCTTAAAATAGCGTTAATGACTACTGGACGCAAATCAAACACATGTTGGATGTGATACAAAAACGGGTCAATAAATATTGCATCATTTTTCCAAAACTGGTCAATGACTTTAATGTCGCAGCTCGTATCGGGTGCTGAGTATGTGAGCGTGTGTGGTGTGTCTGTCTGTCAGTAGGTAACTCTTTGATTTATAATATTCGTTCAGTGTAAACATTAATATGTACTGTGTATTAAACTATCTTATGTATTTTGTGAGAGATGTACAATTTTCTTTATATTTTGATATATGTAAATCAATGAAGCTGTATGTTTGTTTGTTATATATTTTGTACTGAATAAATACTTACTTACTTACTTACTTACTGCCCATTATGCCTCCTGGCACATAGGGCAGCAACAAAAGTCTTCCACTCCTTCCGATCCTGGGCCAGTCTTTGGATTGTATCCCATGTGTGGTTCAGGTCTTTAATCTCTCCTTCCACAGTTCTTCGCCAAGTGGTTTTAGGACGTCCCCTCTTTCTTTTGCCTTCTGGTGTCCAGTGGAGGGCTGTTCGTGTGATGTCATCTCTGTCCTTTCTCATTACATGCCCGATCCATCTCCACCTTCTTCTCGTGATGATGTAATGGGGTTGGGTTTCCATCCTATCCAATACATTGTTGACGTTGATGTTTTACCTTCTTTTTGCTGAATAAATACAATAAAACAATACTACAAAACAAAAAAACACCCTACATACATTATATACACAGAATAATACTGCTTATTCCAATAGAGGGCGCACTCTTGTAATGATGCCTAGAGTACCTGTCCATAGAGATATATACTACTAATTAAGTATATATCTCTATGCTAGTGTCCCTACACTAATGATGCCCACGCAGAGCCATCTATGTGTATTGATGGCTCGATCTGATGATGCCCAAGTTCATTGATCTCGTCATTAGGGACTTTTAGATTAATTTGCACGTCGACATAGTGGACTGCTACGTGTGACGTCCTTTTAAGGCATCGCCAGTGCACGCAAATATTTAAGTCCCTAATGTTATTTACAACATTGCAGTATTTCTTAACATTGAGGTCGTTGATGATCTATTAGGAAACAATAAATTTGATACAAATAGTAGTTCAAGGGAAGAGTGAAGGTAAACCCATCCACCCCATTTTTTCCATGATGAAAGGAGAAAAGGAATCTGTATGAGATATAAGAGTTGTGCCAAGAGAGAGAGAGAGAGAGAGAAGGGGGGGGGTGCAAGATGCGGTCGGAATCCATTGCCTTCAAGGCCTTATTGATTTTCGCCAAGTTGGTGAAAATCAGTATTACATTTAAAGTTTTTTGATCAAGCTATCCGCACTTCCACCAAAATACCCTTTTGTTTATTAGGCCTGGATTTGCATACAAGTCCTGATTATTACTTTACAAGGATTCATTAACATTTTTGTTTTGTAAAAAAAGTAGAAAAAGTGTGAAAGAAAGTTTTGGAATGGGGGACATGCTCGAATGCCTCAGCCACACCTTTGTTTGCTGCGTATTTATGGCAAGCCGTTTTAACATTTATTCCTATTCCTTGATATCAAGAAATGATTTTCTGTTGTAAAGCAATGGTAATTCTTGAAATCAAGAAGTCGATTTCAGGGTATCAAGAATTCATTTCTTGATTTCAAGAATTCGATTCTTGATATCAACAAATAGAAATAAATGTTAAAACGGCTTGCCATAAATACGCAGCAATACGCAAGCCAAATACACAAAGGTGTGACTGAGGCAACGAAAGTCCACTTCTGCGGCATTGTTTTGTTTTCTTACTGTGAATTTGATTTGAGAATCCTCCCCCCCCCCCTCTCTCTCTCTCTCTCTCTCTCTCCCTCTCTCGCTCTCTCTCTCTCTTTTTGTATTCCTCAGTCTCCCTCTTTCTCTTTCTCTTTCTCATTCTCCCTTCCTCTCTCTCTCTCTCTCTCTCTCTTTCTCTCTTTTTCTCTCCTCCCCTCTCTCTCCTTTTCCCTCTTTCTTCCTCTTTCCCTCCCTCCCTCATTCTCCCTCCCCCTCTCTCTCTTTCTCTCCGTCAGCCTCCCCCTCTCTCTCGGTCTCTTTCTCTCGCAGTCCCCCCCTCCCCCCTCTCTCTCTCTCTCCCTCATTCTCCCTCCCCTTCCCCCCTCTTTCTCTCTCTCAGTCTCCCTCCCCTCTCTCTGAATGTCTCTTTCTCCCTCAGTCTCAATCCCCCTCTCTCTTGGGGATCCTGCTACGCCTGCATTGGTTCTGCGGATTAAATAATATTCTTCTTGTTTTATTTTTACTTAAATTTCTAAATTCATAGCGCCATCATTTATCGTGCCACATGTATGCATGTATGCATGTAATTTCGTGTTTTCGTATACAATTCGTCGCTGTTTTCACGAAGTGACGGTAGTGAAAAAAAATTGCATTCGCTTTGCGTGACGATTTTCCTCACTACCGTCACTTCGTGAAAACAAGGACGAATTATTGTTTATTTAATTATTTAAAAAATAACTGTGTTAGGAGCATGTCCATACCATACTTGCAATATCAGAATATATGACGACTACGTTTATCAGCGCTGTGATTGGTCACTTATGGTTGACGTCATTATAAGTACTTGTTGACTGATCTAGTCCGCCTCCTTCAGCTGTCTGGCAAGGCGAACGGCGAGGACCAAAGTAGAAATATTGCCACACCCACCCCATCGGAAACAGGTAGTTCTAGCTGACGTACTGACAGACTGACTAACTCTAAATACGGGAATTAATTTGCTTTCATCATGGCAAACCGACCTAAAGGATTTGGCATGACAGCAGAATTAGCGGTGAGAAGTACTACCTGTACACTATTTTATACGTCAATTTCGTGCACATACATATTTCATAGCAGTATGCGAGTAATAGTATACTTCGTGCGGGTTTTAGTTGTGAGTCGTGACTATTTCGCAATGACAATGTAGTAGCCTATTCAGTACGAGTCGCATTAAGCTATGCATGAGCGGATAGCTCAGCTGAAGTGTTACAGATAATCGATGCAATCGTGCACGCAAAATATAAATGGAATTCGTAACACCACCTTGCAGAGTATTGTTTGAGATCGAGGGAGGGGTCAGATGTGGAGTGTGATTTAGGGAAGGGTGGGGTATGGCGTGAATCTTAGCTGAGGAAGGTGTGATGTGCGATGTGCATGTGTGAATTGAGATTTAATATTAAGGAGGGGTGTGTTGTGGAGGATAATTAGGAGGGGTGTTGAGTATTAAGATTGAGGGAGCGGTGGGTGTATGGCGTGAGATTGAGGGATGTGTGATGTGTGTTTTAAGGAGGGGGTGGGGTAGGTGCGGAGCGAGATTAAGGGAGTGGTACTGCATGGTAGGGTGTGGAGTGAGATTTAAGGAGGGGTGGGTGGGCCGTGGGCTACGGTGTTGAGTGAGGGAGAGGGGGGGGGGGGTGTGCAGTCATTGAGGGAGGGTTTATGTGGATGGAGCAAGGCTCAATATCGGTACGAAGAACTAGCATGGTCTTTTTTTCCTGGCAGATCATTGCTTATACGTGTAGGCCCTAGCCATATGAGAGAACTTACCTATGAAAATATCATACATTGATTGGTCGTTATATACATGTACATGGCAAATATTTGCAATATTATTTTTCATTTTGATCATGCAACGTGGTACACCTTTCAAACATCAAGTGTCAAGAAAATACATCGTTATACCATGAATCTACTGTGGTATACGATTGTAGGTATATCTTATCATCGTGTGTTCAAAGGTCAATTGCATTGTATGAACACGCACATTAGTGCTGTCTGCATGCAGTCTATAATAATTTAACATGCATGCTGAACGTGATACACTAATATTTCCGGGTTAATTACCTCATAAGACGTTTCCTATTCTAAAATAATTTACATCCGTTTGCATCAAGAAAGTCTCTAAAGCTCGCAGACATATGAGAAATTGAATAGTATTAGAGATCTGTTGCTATAGAAATACTCATGATGTTATGATCGTATTCTATTTCACTCAAGGCCGTCTAGGGTATAAATCTATCGGGTCAGCTATTCATTGTGTTCGAGACCTTGCTGTTTGCTATTCTCCCGTTGAATGCAAATATTTCATGAGCAGTAAACCGCGAATGCCATATCTTTATGGTGACGGCATACAGTAGTCTGCTAGCACAGACTCTGTATTGACACTTCAACACAATTCCAGAATCTATCTGTCTGTAGAGCGGCTAATGCAGTACATGCAGTACGTAATTCTATGATAAATTAGAAAGAGAAAAGTCACATATTCTTTTCAATATGACTACAGAAAGTACTTTGTCATTATTATTTTTTCTTCAATTCAATCTACTGATTTTGATAGTAAAAGCAAGAAGTACAGAAACACGTTAGTGATTTTTTTAAAAGCACAATAAAGAATATGTATTGTATACGAATGTTTGGAAGATAACTACACCAAATTGAAAACTTAGTCCTCTGCTTGGCTACTCTCCTGTCGAAGAAAATAAGTTACCAAATCTACTGTGACAAAATATACTTTTCAAAATGTGCTCTTATCTGTTCTTCTCTGTATGAAATTCCCTCATCAAAACTGAAGAATTTGGAACATTAAATTTTGTTTGAACAAAGCGGAGGAGTTTTTTGCGAATGGGGTTATAGGGCTGCCAATTTGACTTGTATGGATATTAATTGCTCATTCCTTTAATAGACGAAATGTTCTTCAACATTCATCGTGTCGATTTTCGTGGTTTATTTCGTGCAAATTATTTATTGAATGGACGGACTTCCCTTTAAGGAACCGCAGTCGTCTGTTCAAGAATAATCTAATAAAGCGATCGGTTTATAGAGGAAATATATTATTATAAGGACTGCAGGAAATGAAAATACATAATCATGATGAACTGTCGTCCTCAACATTTCCTAAACTAATTTCCTTTTCTATCCTACAAACGGCTAGACTGTTACGTAATATTTCACTTCCCCTGTTTTTCCCAGGGATCTTTTTTTTTTAAAAACAAGCACTTTGTCTCTGCATAATAGACCATTTTCGTAATGTAATATATTTTAATGCACAAATCTTTGTAAAGTGCCTTATTACAAAATATTTCATTGAACTGTTAGGAATAATTGTATTTCAATAGTCAGAATGCGAGCCACATACATTCCGTGTTGTTATGTAGGACATGCCATAATATGTATCTTACCAAGCAACAATAACAGGTATCCCCATCAGTTTTAAATGAGTATATCTTCAGTATTCTACATAATGTACTTGCGTTGAACAAAAATATTTATGTTGTCATTTTACATTTTATAATCTTCAAATTTCTGAAAACTTCTGAATTTCCAGTGGCGCATCAAGGTGGGGTACGCCCAAGGGGGGGGGGGGGGGAAGGGTAGAACCCCCCCCCCCCAAATACTCGTTTTGAGTGGATGACTTACTGACAATGTTTCACCAAATCATGCTATATTGTAATGGCATATGAAATTCTGTATTCAACACGCCATTTAACAACTCGCTCATCTTCTATATTTTCCCCGCTTTCTTTACCGAATTAGTGACGCTTGGTGCAACCCTTTTCCTCTTATATTATGTCAAGTTGTCAACAGCACCTCACCCTGCATTCCAATTCTCTAATCTCTTTTTTTCCCTTCCGTATTACTTTTCACATTTCCTCTCCAGTGAGCTCAAAGTGACAAAGTCCACACTCTGTTAAGTCAATATTTCTTTTCTGCCAGGGTGATATGATTCATTGTGATTGGGAAAACATGTATAATGTTATGGTAACATAATATGATCCCGCCGCGCTTTTTCTTGCACGTGCGTGTCCGCAGCTTCGGTCGGCCAACTTCTACAATAAGCACATTCTTATTATTTCCCTCATGGGCGCCCTGCATCCTCATCAAAAATATATCACCACCAGCCTTACCCGTAAGAATTCTTGAGGTGAACCTTGCAGCCAGGGCGGGTCCAGCCGGCGGCGAGTGTTGGGGGCCCTATTCGTGAGAAAATATTTAGCTGCAAATCAGTCGGCAAATAAGCGGGGCTGCGGGGGGGGGGGGGGGTGTGATCAATTTTTTGTTTTAATCACTCCCCCCCCCCTTTTCCCTCTGGAGCTCTTACCAGAGGTGGGGGCCCGTCTCCTTTATTTTTTTTAATACAAAAAGGTAAAATTGTGGTTATCATCTTTAATTCTTTAACTTCTGTTTTTGCCACTGGTGGGGCCCGTGCCACCCTGGCACCCACCCTGGATCCGCCACTGCTTGCAGCAGTGATTCGGCTTCATATGGCTGTGTGCTGCGCCACGGCCATGGACTTCTTACATCATAGTTTTTGTATATCTAAATAAAATCAATATGATTTGTTATTAGGGCCTATTTGATATATATATATATATTGTAATAAGCCGTGGTTCTTGAATAGCGGCATGGAAGACGATTTGTTGACTTATTTTACTGAATCTTCAAATGAAATTAAACTTGTTAACCCTAATAAGGCCGGGGGGGGGCATTATGGCCCCCCTCCACGATTTTTCCGATTGCTCGGGAACGCATAATTATGGATGGCGCCCCGCCGCTCGCTGACTTTTTTCTTTCGAGTCTTGCGCAACTTTCAAAATAATTTTTTAGAAAATCGGACCTACGGTTACAAGGTCACGTGACCTTTTGTCTTTGCATGTCAGCCCGAAAATCGCTCATTTTCGTGATTTTGTGTACAAAACATATGGAAAAGTCATTTTTCCTAAAAACAGATCAAACATAGGTTGTTGGGTCTTGTTTAAAGTTTAGGTGGTTGTTTTGGGAGTCAAAATAGTTGAATATTATTGTAGTAAGAGATGAATAAAACAACAACAAACAATGAAATACATAAAAAATTATCAAAACAAGGGATAACATGAGGAATAAGCTGGCTCTTCCAATTTTTTTTGTCGTGTCATTATATATTCAGAACGGTCTAATGAGTGAAAAAGAATGCTTAAATATGAATAATATATTTTTTATGGGTACAAATGTGATTTTTATGACTTTATTTGCATAAATTACCATAAATATGCAAATGAGTGAATTTTTCAAAAATTGAAATTATCATATTATTCTATACACTTCACTTGACATGCGTGCAAATTTTCGCGACGATCGGCCGCTTCGCGGCCGAGATCTTAAGGGGGGGGGGGGCATAATGGCCCCGCCGTACTAAGACCTCAAATAGCCCGGCCTTTTTAGGGTTAAAGGGGGGATGACTGGCCTACAGGTGTATTTATTTTTAGAATTGTCTTAGCACCGCCTGTATAGATAGACCGTGCGTCTGATACTCGGCAGACCGCAAAGTAATTGCAGATCGATATCCCCCACCTATAACAAAGTAAATAAGGACCCCTGTAGTTGCGCTATGTAAAGTCGATTTGTACAGACCTGCAAGAGCCAGCCATGTTGGATAAGAAGGTACCTATTCAGACTAACGGCACTGAAGATGGAAATAATATAAATACAAGAATAAGCTGATAAATGGATGGATGGGTGGTAAAGGAATGAATGAAGTATGTGATGAATTGATTACTGAATAGTGAAATAAATACTTTATTGAATAGAATAAAAAATCCAATTAATGTGTTTTCACCTCACCTCAACCTATATAGAACAAGAAGGCAGCCAAGTTTGATGCGGATTTAGCAGACGAGACGCTGCAATGGATAGTTAGCATACTAAACACAGGATCATCTGAGGACCAACAGCTGGCATCTCAAATTGTAAAGGTCAAAACCGAGAAAGATGTCCACACACCTCTTAAAGATGGCGTCATCCTCTGCCAGTAAGATTCCCTTTTTCATGTAAGATCCCCCCTCCCAATTTTTCAGTCGACTGCCCAGTGGTCTCGTAACCAGTGATCCCGGGTTCGAGACAAAGTCGATGCGCCCGTGCCGAATTGGAAAGACATTATTCCTCATTACCAAGGAGAGAACTCAAAGCCGTATGTCCCCTGGCTGCTTAATTACAAGCATACACATGCTTTCTTAGAAGTCAGATATAAAAACCATCAAACCATGAACGTTGAAAACAGTTACTTTGACCCACCGTGACAGCTATGAAGCCGATAAACCTGTTTTAATGGATGATTGATTGGTTATATCTGGTCATTTACCGTTATACTTTCAATGTCAAACATTTAAAACATTTATGAGGCTACAATCCACGAGACTGGCATCCATCGAGACCAAAGATTTCAGTCTTACAGACCTTTAAATAACGATTTTTAGGTTTCGCTAGACCAGTTGTCAATGATATGAGACTGATAGTCCAAGAGACCGAAAAGTACCTCTCGTAGGCATTCTAGCCTCTTTCCAGATGATTCCTCAGACCGTACGTAGGCCCATACATCCTCACTTGTGTACTTCTTTGTCTGTCCGTCTTGTAGGCCACTTGAAATTGCATTCTTTTCTATTATATTTCATGCATTTCTTTGTTTTGTTGGTCTCTCAATATTCAGAATTGTCTCATTATTGGTCCGAAGTAATTCAGACTTATGTCATTCTGGCTATGATTCCGTTCATCTTATTTTCCCGCTTTCATCCAAATGAAATTATTACAAGAGTAGCATTGCCTTTTAAAACTATTCATAGCCGTATGTCTAGTGTGCTAGTGTCTAGTGGCGACTCAAAAGCTCAACATAATACTTACCCGACATTGCATCAAGTAAATCAATACAACTTTCATTCTATATAACTCTAATGCATGTATTTCATAGGGCCCAGATTTTATCAACGCAATTAATCAATCTATTTATGAATCGGTCTACTATAATTGTATTTTACATTTCCTTTTTTATATAGTGTGGTCAACATCATCAAACCGGGGTCGGTGAGAAAAGTCAATAGCTCTAAGATGGCTTTCAAACAGGTAAGGTATATTCTCTAAAGGAAATCGGTTCTCAACTATAATTGTACTTACTGCAACCAAATACGTGCTCACGCTACTCCACTTCTCCGTCCTCATTTTTTTGTTTAAAGTGGAACGTAATTCTTGAAAAGAATTTAAGAAAGAAGTGTTAAATGTTAACTCAGTTAACTAATGGCCAACATGTTTGTTTGTGAAGTGGGAGCGGGCTACAGCTTATGTGACGACAAATTAAACTTGGAATAATAAACTCAAATTTGTTCAAAGCTCATCTTAAAATATATATCTTAATATATAATGGAATGAAAGAGGACTAAAATTGCTACAAATGGGTGCAAATAGGGTGCACATTTTTGTGTACTTACTGTGTACACACAATTGGTTGTTTTAGAGTAATGTTTGCCAGGGTGGGGTGAGACGAAGGCATACCCCCCCCCCCTCCCACCCCCCCCCCCCCCCCCCCCCCCCCATCATCACCAGTCTCTCACCGCCACCGGATCCGCTAAAAGTATTCTATGTATGCTCAATCAATCATGTCTTTTTTGCAGATGGAAAATATCGCGAACTTTCTGACAGGATGTGAAGGTCTTAAAATGAACAAAACTGATCTATTTCAAACTGTCGACTTATACGAGAGTGGCAACATCCCGCAGGTGATTTGAATATAATATATTGTAGAATTTAGGGCAGGTGGCAAATATTTGAAATCACTTTAAGATAAACTTGAGTTCTGGTAAAAAATAAAAAAATGAATTCTCACAGAATCAAACGAAACTTACACTAAATGTTCAAGATTACAAATAAATGTCATTTGCCAAACAATTTTGGTAGAAAATGTATACTGGCTAAGTAATGAGTATGCAAAGATAAGTAAATCAAGTTGAGTAGCCCCGACATTTTTTGTGTAGTCCGATATACATCTTTCTGTGTAAAGTGCTTGTTACTTTACCAAGACTGGGCCAGATTTATTATGATTTTGATGACTCCAGAACCTTGCAGTGCACACCAATACTTACATGCTACATGATCAACTTGTTCTGATCCATACCACACCTTTTCTTTCACAATGCAATCGCATGACCAGAACTCAAATTTATCTTTAATGACAATGTTAAAAGCAGTACAACTCGTACAAGGTTCAAGTATGTATGTAAACAGGCATGGTATAAGCAAATGTTGTATACTGAGTAGAAGCTTCTCCTTCGTCTTTCTCTAAGCATTTATTTGTTCACACCCTTTCTCTCTAACTCTCCAACTCTTTTTGTCTATCCCTTTTCTTCTTCTGTTCTGCGTGTGTACTATGTATTGTGCTGATGAATGTTGTTTGTGTGGATAGGGGTATTGTATATGGTATTGGAATGAATGAATGTATGTGGGTGGTTGTTTTTTGTTTCTTATTACTATTGCATGTTGATTAATTTCATTTAAATTTCATTTATATTCATTTATTTCTCTATTTTTGTACAGCGCCCCACCTAACAAGTTTGCTTTCTTAGGGGTCCTTCCAATGCATTGTTTGCATGTATTCATCAATTATCAAGTTCTTTAATGGAGCATAAATTTAAATTGAATTTGATAACAATTAATTTGTTCATGTTGTGCCTCAAACGTTGAGAATAACAGATGATGAACATAATTAAGTAGTAAAAGTATTGCATCAGTCATCAGATTATCCAATCTCAAAGAGAATTGGATTAGCCCACATCTAACAGTAATTATGTAATCCGACCCAATCATACCTCTACCTTTACGTTGCCCGTATCCGTATGGCTGCGAAACCATCTCCATAAAGTAAATAACAGAGTTACCTGGAAATTATAATCCTAATATATTGATGACAAACTAAATCTATCGACAGGCTAGTTTGACCGAATTCCTCCTCTTTATCTGCATTTGTATACGAAGATAATGAATTTTGAGGTGGGAAAAGAAGATTTTAATTTACTGGCATTTATTATTCTTTTCCACGCCTACAACCATGTTCACTTCTCTCGTTTGATGTTTCACGCCGCTCTCACACTTTTCCCTTGGCATTCTCACTTACTTTTCTTTGAGGGCCGGTGCCAGAGCCCCTCCCCCCCCCCTTTTTTTTTGTTTGGTGTCAACATTTTGTTTGTTCGTGATAATGTTTTATCAAATGATTTTATTCAGTGACCTAATCGTTTTGTGTGTGTGCGTGTGCGTTGTGTGTATGTGTGTGCGCGCGCTTGTGTGTGTGTGTAGGGGGGAGGTAATATACAAGCATACATTTTTTGTATATGTTCTACTATTTTTTTTTTAAATATTAGAAAGGGAATACCATGTGAATCATATATTGTCAAGATATTGACGTTTAATTAGTATTTACTGAGATTTACGTAAAGCATAATGTCGATCTGAAGTGTATTTTTGTTGTATTTTGTCGTTAATGTTATGCACTGTATTTTGAAGAAGAAATATTTTCAAAAAAAGCATCCCTTATCCCGGTAAATGAAATATTCTCGAGTTCTCCTTCAGAGAGGCATACTGAGTATGATCGAATATCTTTGATGCCGAACATTAGGTTCGCCCTCTTCGATCCACTAGAAAGAATACACACTACCAAGTAGGCATATACCTATTCGTATACCTTGATGGATAGAAGCAATATAGACCTTTTCTTAAAGGGATAGTTGAGTTCTGTTTTCAAACCGCAAATACCATCAAAGTGCATGGTTCTGGCTCTTATTCTTATCTACGACATTTCTAGCGCCTTCTTAGGACCTAAAATTGCTATGAAGGTAATTTTAAACCCCAAAATGAGTGAAATTTAGCCAATACGACCATACGAATTCAGCCCCACTTAGAAAAGAATAAGGTAACCGTAAATTCATTAATTAATTAAAAAATTACAGTACATTTTCCGGCTGGTTGTGCGTAATAATTATAACCAACACGGAAAAGCCAACAAAAAAGCCAACATCGGCATTGGCTAAAATACAACGTATAAAGGCGCTATTTCGGGTTTTTTTCAACGGCTTTTTCAAATTATCAAATATTTTTGGTGGTACACAAATATTAGAAATCGTTATATTTACGGATATTTCAGCCGTCTCTGAACCGATTTTGATCAAACAAAGATGATTTTGTCATTCAAATTGTATGTTCTTTAAATTCTTTCAAGTTTGACACTCAGTTTTTCATTATCTCACCAACAAAAATATTTTGTGTAGCGCCCTCTGCAACAGAACTCACCTTTCCCTTTAATCTTGCTTTTAGGACAAAATACCTCAGTCGATCACATCAACACTTAGCCCGACTCCAGTCCGACACCAAAACGAACTCCACTCGAATGGCAAATAATCGGTTGGTTTGAACCTACAACCTTCATAACACATCTCCAATCAAGTCTTCAACCACTCGATTATACCGCAGTCACACCAACAACAACGACAATTAACAGACCAAACAAATATCCGAAATGCCTAGAGTCGCCGTCGGTTTGGAGTCGATGCTGAATTAGTTTGGGGTACGTGTGATTGAGGTATGAAGTGATGTGCTGAGGATTGAGCTTCCCATCTTTGCTTCTCCTTTCAAGTGTCATCATTCTCTGTTTGTCACCAACAGGTTGTCTTTTCCATTATCGCGCTTGGCAGAAAAGCGAAGGCAATGGGACTGCAAGGGCTTGGTCCCAAAGAATCGACAGCAAACAAACGAGAGTTCACGGACGAGCAGCTACGAGCTGGTGAAGGTGTGATAGGGCTACAGGCTGGCTCAAACAAAGGAGCTTCACAGGCTGGTCAGAGTTTCGGAAAGTCTAGAATGATCCTTGATTAGATTATATGACCTTTCTAGCTGTATCATTCAATAGGAAGTACACTTCATGAGAAGATGAAGCGATAATTATACTTCCTATATCGCATTGTAACCCACATATCACCAAATACAATTTAAAGCGTATTCGTACCAGACTACCAGTTGATGGAATATATTGTGCCTAAATTGACATATCCAGAAAAGACGACAGAATTGAACCCCTCTCCCCGAAAAAACCTTGCACTAATTATAACGAACTAGATGCATCTTAGGGAGAAGTTTTTGCATTAGTGTGTCCTATCACTGACAAGGAGGATCAAATCAGACAACACTGTATAACTTTCGTGGATCCGTGTAGCAGCACGAATCTCATATTTCTATACGGAGTACTTTTTAAACATACACATACAAATAGAAGAAAGTCTTGTAATACCAAAAGACAAAGTCATCGTTTCACGAATCCCAGTATAAATACTGGACTTTGATACCGGGGTGTGCCCCATGATAGTGATTGGAAAGAATATTCCTCTTACTGTAGACTGGCGTTTTGTATTATTTCTTCAATTGATTTGATCTATATAATCGGCTAAACATTACAGTTTCAATAGCTGTTGTGAATCTATATAAGCAACTCAACAGTGTGTATGAAGCACTACTGCGAATATTCACATATAATCTTGTTTTGGCTTATCGTTATTATTGCTAAGCTATGGATTACCAGTTGTGGATTGAACCACGTTATATGGTTATATGTAGAGGTCAGTTATATTTAGAGTTTTTTCCGTTAATGGTTTGGGGGCTAACAATTGGACAAAACTGAGTCCGGTTTCCCGAGTATGACTGAAATATGACAATCAGGTGTGGGGGAGGCTATTTGTTGCTTATGTATGTAAACGTATGAGGACGTATGGGCTTGTAAATTCATGAAGAATTTTCCAAAAATGTTCCAAACACTGATGGTAAAGGCAAAGCATGATGGTGCTTCGGGGTATGCTTATGTTATAGGCTTATACAACATTAATGACAGCAAACTGTGTAGTCGAGCGCAAGCTGAAGTCAAGAATATTATGTATAATTTGATATTTCTTCATATTGAATAGCGCAAGGAAATACGATTCATTTGGATATTGATAGACCGATACATCGGGCACAGGTTGAGGGTTTTATTTTATTTCCTTTTTGTTTTGTTATTGTTTAATTTTTGTGTGATTTTTTTTGTGAAGATCGTCTCTTTCGAACCCCTTGGTAAATTTAGTATTCGAATTGTACCTTCATATTTGTAATCGATGTACATGTAATTCATATTCATGCTATGTTTCCAAAATTATGGGCTGAAAACAGTAGTCAGATCTACATGTTCTGTGTCATACAGTATAAGCATTGCATATCATATGCAGGTACGGCCATGGTGTGGCGTCAGGTTCGTGTTTTTTATTATTATTTATTCACTTTTTTATGGTTTATAATAAAATGTATCACATTTTCCAATTGCTTCATCAAGTCGTTTTACGTTTATCGAGATTTCCTCATTCTTAGTTTGGTTTTCAAAAGCAAGATCTTCCTTGAATTGATTAAATTATTATAATAAATTTGCTTATATTGTTGTCTATTGTTTTGAGTGATGTTCTGTTATCAGCGAGACGATATTCGTGACTGCATTTTGAGGCAGATCAATAATCATTCATGAGCACATGCAAGCAGACAAATCATGATTATGAGACGAGAGATTAAAGAGGGAAATATGAGTGAGAGGTGAAGAGAGAAAGGGGGAGGGGGTAAATAAGGGTCAAAGATTGATGGGACTAATGTGGATGAGAGGATATAACGACAGGAAGAGAAAGGGGGATACAGAAAGAGAGAGAGAACGTCAACAAAGATAGAAGATTAAACTGCAGATGAATGGAGATTTGCAAGAAACCATACAAAGAAACTTCAATAGCCTAGTGCATTGCCTACAGAAATGTGTGAAAATTATCATTCCATATTAGATGATCAATATAAATAATGGGCAACCCAATAGAATAATGCACTAGATTTCTTTTCTTTTAGATCACAAAATAAATTTGACCGATGTAGATGTAGAAAATGGATGCGAGAATTCTTAGTACCTAATACTTGAATAACAAAGAACATATAAATGTAAGGTATAATACAACATAAACAAACAATAATTCCTTCGTGTCAAAAGGTTTTTTTACATAATATATGTACATATAATAACGGAACTTAATATTTCCATAACATATTATCATAAATTTAAAGTATTATCCGAACTATTCTGTTTGAAAAGTGCAGGAGACCGCAATCATAAGCAAAGCTTGACAAGGATGGCGGCCTCGAAAAAACGAAAACAAAAACAAATCGTAAGGTAAAACTTAAAATGAAAAAGTGTTTATATACCAGGCGCGGATCCAGGGGGGCCCGAGCGGGCCTTGCCCCCCCCCCCCCCCGCAAAAAAAAAGGAGAGAGAGAGAAGGAAAGAAGGGAAAGGGAAAGAGGAGAGAAAGGGAAAAAAGAAGAGGAAGAAGAAAAGAAAAGAAGGAAGAAGTAGATCGGGGGGGGGGGCAAAAGGACTTGCCTCCCAGGCTGTTGCCCCCCCCCCCCCCCCCCCAAATCAAAAAATAAAAGAGAAGGAAGGAAAGGGAAAGAAAAAAGGAAAAGAGGAGATACAAGAAAGGAAAAAAGAGGAAGAAGAAAAGAAAAAAAGGGGAATAACGACACAACAAATCGTCTTCTTTCTATAATGATTTAATGAAACGTAAGCTTCCGCTTAGCGCGGGAGGGGGGAGGGGGAAACTCGCCCCTCCCTGCACCCACCCACCCCCAATTACGTCACTGCTGGTCACCATTACGAACCAATATTTATCTCGCATAATTTCAAATTTTGCCCCCCCCCCCCTAAGAAATCCTGGATCCGCGCCTGTTGTATATACAACGGCAACAGTTTCAATATAAAATGTAAGTTCTTCTTACTTAAATCATTGGTCTGGAAACAATTATTTGCCCATTGTTGTGTATTGTATTACATTTTCACTGACAATGAATTCACATTGTAATGCAATTTTCAAGTTTCCCAGGCTTATTTAGGAGAACAGAAGATTGATATTGTTTAGTTGTACGATAACATCACTCAGTTTGATTTGATTTGATTGGAGATATATCTCATAGAGTAAAGGCTATACAGTTTCAAACAAACCTACACCATTAAACTTCAAGCTCACTCACACATGATTTATTGCGACACTTTCAAGGCTACTTATTATTTCAAGTTCATGTATATACAAAGGGCAACAGCTTCAATATTAAACGTAATTAAATCAATGGTCTGGAAAATGTTAATGCCCATTGTTGTATATTATACAACATTTTCCATAACGATGAATATACATTGTATAATGCAATTTTCAGGAAAACCATACTTGTCATTACTGTTATATTTGTTATATGATACTAAAGCAAATCGTTTCGCTTATCGATAAGATAAATCAATGTGAAGTACGTGTCAAATAATGAAATCATTACGTGCTATTTTTAACCGGACTAGACATTTGAAGCGTATAAAACATGTATACACTATTGACAGCAAGCAAGTTTTTTAAACAAAGAATTCAGAAATTGAACAACATTGCACATTTTAGTCTACACGGCATGCTCTACACCCTTAGCTGGACTGTAAACAGTTGTCTTCTTAATGCTACAGTCACACGGCCATGTTACGGACCTGCGGATGCCTGCGTATATTTGGATAATGAAAATGCGTAATTTTTAACCCCAATACGGAAATTTGAGCAAAAGTTACCTATATTCTGCGGTTGATACGGATTAGTTACGGATGTTACGTATGAATTACGGATGTTACGGGTAAAACCTGCGGATGAACCCATCCGCTGCCAACCCGCTGACACATGTTACTGACGACTTACGGATGACTTACGGATTTTACGGATGACTTACGGACGATACGGATGACTTACGGACGATACGGATGACTTACGGACGATACGGATAAGTTACGCTCGTGTCTGCGCATGTCGGCTTCCTCTGGCGTCCGCACCATCCGCATATAAACCCACGTGGATCGGAGCTTGCTTCAGTCGCATTTCATCAAGTCTGAGATCTAGTTCCAGTTATTCAACAGTATACCATAGCCAATGGAAAAGTGGATTTCTAACCATGTGACAAGATGGTATACGAGATTTTTACAGATAATTAGTCGAGTGATACTGCTTCCAAAAGTTCGCAAAAGTGTTTTCCAAAAAAAAACGACTTACGAGATTTTGGACGCCCACCGACGATAATCAAATGCAAAATGCATGTAATACATTACAAACAATATTATACATGTATAGAAAACAAAATATAGCAAAACAAAATTTAAATAAGCTCGATGTGCCTCGACCCATCAAGATGTACAATACACTTATTTCGTTGCGTGTTCATAACGCGTTCTATCTCATGCTGATATTTTAATTTCTTTTTAAATGATGAAAACGATAAATAACCATTTAAACACTAGTTGAAAATATATAATATTTAGCATATAAAATATCAAAATTAAAAGAAGAATAATTTCCACCTGGTATGCCAAATACAAAATCATTAAAAGATAACATTATTTCACTTTTGAGAGTGTATTTTTCAAAATCATCTAAAAATCGACGATTGAAGGGGCATTCCCAAAATAAATGAGCAATAGTTTCAGAGTGTTTTGAACAAAAAGAACACAAATTTAATATACCAACAGTTTTCAGATACTTGTTAACACCAAGGATATTATGAAGAATTTTATATTGTAAATATCTAAGTTTTCTTGATAAAGAACATTTTAAAGGAATCATATAAATTTTGTCCCAAGTAACAATTGGTTTTGAAACAATGTTCCTCCATTTGTTTTGTGAAATAGGAGTTTTAAAGATTTTCTCAACACAGATTTTATAAATAAATTTACATCCTTTCGTTACCTTGTTCAATTTTTTTTTGGTCAAATTTAAGCATCAAGAGTTGCATGATTTGTCTGTTTGTTATGTTTGGCCAACTGCTTAGGCCATGCGCTGCTGCCAGGGAACTGCTCCGGCGGTGCCATTGTAGTAATGCTTGAGGTACAGGCGCTGGCGCTTGGCAATCTTGGTGGTGTAGTTGCCAGCAAGCCTCTGTTGCATGTCATCCAGCACGCCCCCCTCTCTCCATGCACCCGGGATGATGTTGTGCTGGTCGTCCTCTCTGTCCATCATGCCATTCTGCTCAGCGGATGCCTGGTCTCTCAGGAGGTTGTGGATGCACAGGCAGGCGAGGACGATGGTCTCCACTGTGGAAGGCACCTGCAGGCGCGGATCCAGGATTTCTTAGGGGGGGGGGGCCCAAATTTGAAATTATGCGAGACAAATATTGGTACGTTATGGTGACCAACAGTGACGTAATGCGGGGGGGGGGGTCGGGGCGAGTTTCCCCCTCCCAGGCTTTGACGTTTCATTACATTATTAGAGAAAGAAAACGATCCTTTGTACAGTTCTCGACTCTTAATCCTTGTCTAAATTCAGTTCCTCCCCTCCCCCTCCTTCGCGAAGTGCGGAAGCTTTGACGTTTTATTAAACTATTAAAGAAAGAAGACGATTCGTTTTACCGTTCTCGACTCTTAATCCTCGTCTGAATTTAGTTCCCCCCCTCCCGCGCGAAGCGCTGAAGCTTTTACGTTTCATTAAATCATTAGATAAAGAAGACGATTCGTTGTACTGTTCTCGACTCTTAATCCTTGTCTAAATTCAGCCCCTCCCTCTCCCCTCCTGCGCGAAGCGCGGAAGCTTTGACGTTTTATTAAACTATTGAAGAAAGAAGACGATTCGTTGTACCGTTCTCGACCCTTTATCCTCGTCTGATATCAGTCCCCCCCCCCTCCCGCGCGAAGCGCGGAAGCTTTTACATTTCATTAAACCATTAGAGAAAGAAAACGATTCGTTGTACAGTTCTTGACTCTTAATCCTTGTCTAAATTCAGTTCCTCCCCCTCCCCCTCCTGCGCGAAGCGCGGAAGCTTTGACGTTTTATTAAACTATTAAAGAAAGAAGACGATTCGTTGTACCGTTCTCGACTCTTAATCCTCGTCTGAATTATGTCCCCCCCCCCTCCCGCGCAAAGCGCGGAAGCTTTTACGTTTCATTAAATCATTAGAGGAAGAAAACGATTTGTTGTACAGTTCTCGACTCTTAATCCTTGTCTAAATTCAGTTCCTCCCCCTCACCCTCCTGCGCGAAGAGCGGAAGCTTCTACGTTTCATTAAATCATTAGAGAAAGAAGACGATTCGTTGTAAAGTTCTAGACTCTTAATCCTCGTCTGAATTCAGGTTCCCCCCTCCCGCGCAAAGCGCAGAAGCTTTTAATCTTCATTTAATCATTAGAGAAGAAGACGATTCAGTGTACCGTTCTCGAAAATAATCCTCATCGGAATTTAGTTCCCCCTCCATCCCGCGCGAAGCGCATAAGCCTTTACGTTTCATTAAATAATTAAAGATTCGTATTACCGTTCTCGCCTCTGAATCCAATTCAGTCCCCCCCCCCCCCTCCTCCCCTCCTGCGCGAGGCTTTGACGTTTTATTATTAGAGAAAGAAAACGATGCGTTGTACCGTTCTCTATACTCTTAATCCTTGTCTGAATTTCAAAGATGTTCTTTGTCTGCTCCTTTTTCTTCCTACGTCCTCTTCCGATTGGGGGGGGACCGCCCCCCCCCCCCCTGGCTACGCGCCTGCGGTCAGATAAACACATCTTGATACCTTGTCCGACCCCGCAAGCTCAGGGGTTTAAGGCAATAAATTACGGTCAGATAAGCATTCAGGGGCCCGCCTTAGGGCCCCTGATGGGGTCGAGGCGGCGGAGCCGGCCCCGGAGGCTCAGGGGCTTTAGGCGTTTAATTTAATTTTTGTGTATACCTTATTATTTTGTGACACTGGCAAGTCACTATTTGGCGTTGGGTCCAGGGGGCGGAGCCCCAAAAAATCAGGGGTTTTAGGTATTAAATTACCGTCAGATGATCATCTAAGGGCCCGTCGTAGGGCCCTAGATGGAATCCAGGGGGCAAATCCCCCGGAAGCTTAGGGGTTTTAGGCATTTAATCACGGTCAGATGAGCATATTTTGATGCCTCGAGGCTCTCGATCCCCGCCGTACGTCGGGCCCTGACATGTAGGAATCTCAAGAATCATATATTTTGCCTGGTTGTAAATTTAGGAATTTTTTATTTTCCAACAAACACATACAAACGTATAATTTACTAAAATGTGAGGAAAAATTTCGGAAATTATGTCATTCAGCATTATTTGTAATACACCGTTGTGGAATCAGAAATAAACCACGTTTGAATTTGATTTCCCCCAAGCCCCCCCCCCCTCTATCAGTACGCCAGTATCTCCTCTTTTCCTTTTTTTTCTTTCCCTTTCCTTCCTTCTTTCTTATTTTTTTTTGATCGGGGGGGGGGGGGGTGGGGGGTTAACAGCCTGGGAGGCAAGGCCCTTTCGGCCCCCCCCCCCGATCCCCTTCTTCCCCCTTTACTTTTCTTCTTCCTCTTCTTTCTTTCCCTTTTTCTCCTTTTTCCCTTTCTCCCTTCTTTTCCTTCTTCTCTCTCTCTCTTTTTTTTTTTTTTTTTTTTTTGCGGGGGGGGGGGGGCCAAGGCCCGCTCGGCCCCCCCCCTGGATCCGCGCCTGGGCACCTGTGCCATAGCACTCAGAAGACACCGGAATCTGTTTGCAAGAATGCCAAAGGCATTCTCCACACATCTCCTGGCTCTGGAAAGTCTATAGTTAAATATCCTCTCCTCCATGGTCAGTGGCTTGGCACCAAAAGGCTTCATCAGGGTGGTGCGTAGTGCAAATGCAGCGTCAGCAATCACGAAATAAGGGATGTCTCGATCGTCATGAGGCAGTGGCTCATCTGGTGGTATTCCAATGTTCTCATCGTCAATTGCCTCTTTCAGACTGCACGTGTTCCAAATCTGGGCATCAGAACTCGCACCACCTGCTCCCACCTCCACCCACCGGAACTTGTAGTTGCCATCAACCAGGGCAAGGAGTACAATCGAGTTGTACCCCTTATAGTTGTAGAACTGGGAGCCACAGTTCGCGGGTGCCTTGATGCGGATGTGCTTGCCATCTAAGGCTCCCAGGCAATGGTGGAAGTTCCACCGGTCGGAGAAGGTCTGGGCAATGCCCTTCCACCCCTCTGGAGTAGATGGGTTGCTGATGGTCTCCTCGCCATACTCAGCGTAGATGGCCTGACACACGTCCAACACCAAGAGTGAGATGGTGTTGTGGGGTACATAGAATAGGTACATCAGGCTGTGGTAGGAGTCCCCACTGGCAAGGTAGCGCATGGTGATGGCGACCTTCAAGCCTACTGGAAGGGCCTTCCTGTACCAGGTATCATACTTCTGTAAGCGAGGAGTGAGGCGGGTGACCATTTCGGCAAACATGGCAGGTGTGATGCGGGTGAAGTTGCGGAAGCCCTGAACATCCTCATTGCGTAGCAGGTGCATCAGGTTACCATAGGTACCCTGGTGTGGTCGCAATGTGATCCAGTGACGAACCCAACACATCCTCTCTTTTCTCCTTTCAAGGATGGCTTGCATCTTGGCCATCAGGATCTTCATCTGCATCTGATTGTGTTGGATGGCCATCAAACAATCCAGCAACACAAGGCGGCGTTCTCTCTCCATCTTGAGTGACCTGTGAAAGTCTACAGTTGAAGAACTGACAATGATGAGGATGCTGGCAGCATCAAGGGTTGCATACCCAAGTGAAGACCATTTGGCATGGGCGACATCCGCCGAAATGAAAGAAGACATAGGTAAAAATTCCGCATATTATCCGTATCTCAACCGTAACATACATATCCAATCCGTAACATCCGTATCCCATCCGTAATATTCGTATCCCATCCGCAAGCATACGCAATTACCGCAAGTCCTATCGTAAGATCCGCAATATATATGTCAAAAATACGTTAAACATACGTAACTCCTACGTAATAGTGTTTACGTACCCCTATGTATCCGCAGGCATCCGCACACCCGACAAAGTGTGCGGATCAGTTACGTATCTAACGTATCCTGCGGATGAGTTTACGTATCTTACGTATGAGTTACGTATTTTACGTATGGATAACGTATATTCTGCGGATGCTTACGTATATTTCATCCGCAGCAAAATTTTGAGATTTTCAAAATTCCGCTGCGGATCTGCGTATGTCTGCGGATCCTGCGGATTGAATTACGGATGGATACGGATGCTTACGGATGATACGGATCCTTGCGGATGCTTACGGACTTTTATTCGTAAGCATCCGCAGCTACCGTAAGTGGCCGTGTGACTGTGCCATAAGCCTTCCATATAAATATAAATTTAAAGGAGGTCAATAATCATTATGAAAACACCACTTTCGTAAGGTTGACACATCAATATATATTGTGCACACATGTAACAATGTGATAATATTTTTTCTTGGGGGGGGGGGGGGGGAGACGGGAGGAGGGCAATCCAAAAAGGGACTGATATGTGAACATTAATATTGATAGGTCGCTTCACAAAAGGGGCATACATAGTCCTTTTTTGTGGATAGTTTTTTGAGCAAAACACAAAATAGGTGGAAGGACGGGGAACACGTCTTCCTTCAATTTTCTGAGGGGGATCGTCCCCCATGGATAATTTGAAAAAGTGTACACCAACAAAATGTATAGCAAATACTGACTAAAGACTGCAACACGCTTTAAAGGCCTACTGCACTACTTGTAGCTACTTGCGCCCTCTTACAACAAACAATGCCTAATCGGTGACTATTGGTCCCCCCTGATCCTCTTTTTCTTATGTTAACTGAGAGCTGAGTTGATGAGATAACCACCTGTCCAATGATTTTGTAGGGCGCTCTAATCCCTCCTTTAAACTATGGCAGATAAGCTTTAAGGCTCTGGTGGGCCCAAGAGTACAGCGTTTAGACTAATAGAAATGCTAAAATCTTCTCGCTCGGTCGCTACGCTCCTTCGCATGATATCCTAAAAATATACAAGTAAATATTGAAGAAAATATGTATTCTGTTGTTATCACGTATGTACAAATTACACTGTATGTTAACAAGATTAAACGTTATAGAAATAGATCAGTGTTCCAAAAATGAATATTCAGCTTGCTCTTTTAAGAAGCCCCTTCCTGCTCAGTCAAACTAAAATTTACCTAGTAAATATTTACAACCCTTCGGACTGCACACTAGATATCGGCAAAGTAAAAGTGAAGCGTGAAAAAAGTATATTGCTTGTTTTTATGCTGTAGTTTTGCTAAAGAATGTAATTTTGTAACACAACAAAACTTCAAAAACCTGTGAGGGGTTTACATATAAGACTTATCATACAGCTTTATGGGGGGGGGGGCAGTAACCCCCCCCCCCCCAATACAATTTAAACATGGGTTATTTTTAATTTGATACCAGTGATTTACAAGTATTGCTAAAATGGCAGTATTTTTCCATGAGCTCCCGGGGGCTCTACCCCCTGGAACCCACCAAGGGCCCTAAGGCGGGCCCCTGTTTGCTCATCTGGCCGTAATTAAATGCCTAAAGTCCTTGAGCTTTCGGGGGCTCTGCCCTCTGGACTCACCAAGGGGCCTAAGGCGGGTCCCTAGATGCGTAATTTGGTCCCTAAAAGCCCTTCCGTTATGTATTTCTTTGTCTTTCTTTCTCCATATCCTCTGCACTCTCCTTATGTATTTTTTTGTTTTCCCTTTTCTTTTACCTTCTCTTCCCTGGGTATACGTGCTTGCACATGTACTATATATGGCTAAACAGTTTTGTAAAAAAAAATATGCGCGAACGGTCAAGGAGTAAGAAGAAGGCAAAAAGAGTACGAAGACGGCATCCATGGAAGCCATGTGAGAGTGTCCACTTTTTTCGCTTTTACTTTCACCCTTGCATTCTTTCCTGAATCAGAGTTTTCTCACACCTTGTAGACTCGTGCAGGTTATGATCTTGTGTGTGTGTGTGTGTGTGTGTGTGTGCGTGCGTAGGTAAACGCCATCAACCGCGGACCACTCCATAGAAAACTACCTCAAACCGCGGACGTACCTGCAATGGGGGACCGTCCACGGTTGCGATACCGGTTCCGCCGTATAAAATTTACGACGTAGGGGGCGTTTGAATATTAGATGTCACAGCGTGTACGGAACATCGAGTGGATCAGTCCTATGTGTATCGCGAAATGTCACAGCGCCCCCTTCGATGACTGCGCGGGAAAGACGCGATTCCATGACATTTGCTCCGGCGACAATTGCTCCGCTGTAAATTTCATACACTAATCGAATGGCTAACTTCAACCCTGGATTCAACACCATACCCTACCCTAAACCTAACCCTAAACCTAACATAAAACCCTATTGAAACCCTAACCCTAACCCTACATCTTAGACGAAATAAAGCCCGGAGCAATTGTCGCAGGAGCAAATGTCGTGTCACCAGAGGCGCCACCTGCTATCATCCCATAGCAGGTACGTCCGCTGTTTGATGTAGTTTTCTATGGAGTGGTCCGCGGTTGCTGGCGATTACCCATGCACACACACACAAGTACTAAACTTGGTCCACGTTTGACGCCATAAACGTGTAGTGGTGTGTGTGTGTGTGTGTGTGTGTGCGCGTGTGTGCGTGTGTGTGTGTGTGTGTGTGCGTGTGTGTGCGCGTGTGTTTGTGTGTGCAATTCGTGTAACGAAATAACGTATACCATAGCTTGGCAATTCTCATGGTCATGAGATACAATGTGAAAGGAAATGAGAGAATAATGGTCGCGTAGCTTAAATCAAAGTTCCCCATTGCAGTCCTCTCTTTTTGGATATTTTTGCATTTTGTTTTTGTAAGAGGTGTAGCGCCAGAAGAAAGAAGAGGAAGAAGAAAAGAAACGGGTGAAGAAGGAGATCGGGGGGGGGGGGCGAAAGGGCCTTGCCTCCCAGGCTGTTGCACCCCCCCCCCCCCTCCAATAAAAAAAATAAGAGAGTAGGAAGGAAAGGGGAAGGGTAAGAGGAGATAAAGGGAAGGAAAAAGAAGAAAAGAAAAGAAAGGGGATATCATTTGCAATTTTCCCGCCGGTGGATCGAGGAGGGGCAAAAGGCCCTTACCTCCCCCCGCCCCCGCTATAACAAAGAGAGAAAGAAGGAAAAGGGAAAGAGGAGAGCTAAAAGGGAACAAAAAAGAGGAAGAAGAAAAGAAAAGGGTGAAAAGAACGGGAGATCAGTTCCGGTTAATCCCGCCAACAACGTGTGGATCGGGGTGGGGGCCGAAAGGCCCTTGCCCCCCCCCCCCCCCCCCCCCCCCCCTCGGCAAACCTTAAGGAGGAGAGAAAGGGAAAGAAGAAAAAAGAGAAAGAAGAAAAGGGGGGTACTGGCGTACTGATAGGGGGGGGGGGGCTTGGGGGAATTCAAATTCAAACGTGGTTTATTTCTAATTCCATAACGGTGGCTTACAAATAATGCTGAATTCTTTCCGAGATTTTTCCTCAGTTTTTAGTAAATTATACTTTTGTATGCGTTCGTTGGAAAATGACAAATTCCTAAATTTACAGCCAGGCAAGAAATATGATTTTTGAGAAAAGTTAGGGCCCGGGGATCTGCTGGAATCGCAAGCCTCGAGCTCCCCCCCCCCCCCTCCACTTTTAAAAAAAAAAGGTATAGTAAAGAGAAATAGAAATAAAGAGAGCAAGAAAGAAAGAATAGTTAACTAGCTGCTCATCTGACCGAAATTAAACGCCTAAAAAACCCTGAGCTTCCGGGGTTCCGTCCCTTGCACCCCGCCTAGGGCCCTAGACTCCCCTGGATGCTAATCTGACGGAAATGTAATGACTAAAACCCCTGTTTTCTGGGGGCTTCGCCCGCTGGACCTCACGCCAATTAGTGTCCTGCCAGTGTCACAAATAAGGTATAAAAATATGTTCATCTGACCGTAATCAAATGCCTAAAACCCCTGAGCTTCTCGGGTCGGACAAGGTATCAAAATTTGTTTATCTGACCGCAGGCGCGTAGCCAGGGGGGGGGGGGGGGATAGAAAAAAATAGAGAGGAGAGGAAAGGAAGAGGACGTAGGGAGAAAAAGGAGCAGACAAAAAACATCTTTGAAATTCAGACAAGAATTAAGAGTATAGAGAACGGTACAACGAATCGTCTTCTATCTCTAATAATTTAATGAAACGTCAAAGCTTCCGCGCTTCGCGGAGGGGGGGACTGAATTAAGACAAGGATTAAGAGTCGAGAACGATACAACATATCGTTTTCTTTCTCCAATGATTTAATGAAACGTAAAAGCTTCCGCGCTTCGCGCGAGACGGGGGGAGAGGGTGGGTCTGAATTAAGACAAGGATTAAGAGTCGAGAACGGTACAACGAATCGTTTTCTTTCGTCAATGATTTAATGAAACGTAAAAGTTTCCGCGCTTCGCGCGGGAGGGGAAAATTACATTCAAACGAAATAATTTTCGAGAACGCTATAACGAATCGTCTTCTTTCAATAATAGTTTAATGAAACGTCAAAGCTTCCGCGCTGCGCGGAGGGGGGGGGGGCTGAATTAAGAGAAGGATTAAGAGTCGAGAACGGTACAACGAATTGTCTTCTTTCTCTAATACTTTAATGAAACGTCATATATATATATCTTCCGCGCTTTGCAGAGGAGGGAGGGGGAAACTCGCCCCTCCCTACATCCCCCTGCATTACGTCACTGCTGGTCACCATTACGTACCAATATTTGGCTCGCATAATTTCAAATTTGGGCCCCCCCCCCCTAAGAAATCCGGATCCGCGCCTGTTATATACTGTGTATATATACTTGTATATATACTGTGTATTTATAGAGCCGCAAAATTGAGGGGTCGCTAATTATTGATGAAAGACTCTAATTTGACTGACCGTGTCAATGCATTTCAGTTGTGCTGTCATTATTAAGTTATTATTCAGGTCGAAAAGATCTCATTACCGATTTGCCGCAGTGCTCAGTGCTCTTGTTATATGGACATGTGTGTGTTTATAAATAAAGATATAAAATTATTAATACTTCACGATCAGTATAACTGAAATATTCAAGTTCATGCTGTGATAGGCCTGTACAATTATTCTAACAGCCACCAGGTCAATTTTCATTTAATATTCTTTCTTCCCAGAACTGTTCAATTGAATTAAGTCGGGCGTATAATAGGATTTTATACGTGTGCAATGAGAGTTTGCTATATAGCCTTGTATATTAAGAAAGTATAAATGGGTACCTGGCAGGAATTATTTCCCTGACATGCTAGAGCGCCGTATGGCAGCCGTCCTAAAGCCAGGGTAAAAATCGGGAGCGCCAAAAGTGTCAAGTATGACAGACATGAGCGCTATAAAAGAACCTACTATTATTATCATTATTATTATTATTATTATATTCAATGATATGCATGACATAAGAGTATAGACAGACAAGGAATAGACTTCATCTGATGTTTATAATAGTTCGATTAAGCTGAGTTGAACTTACTAACTCCAAAGCACGAGTAATAAAAGTCTTAATTGTTAAACTATTTGCCAGTTTGTCGCTCTGAGAATGAGAGATAATTACACTTCACTTGATCCAAAGCTCAAGTAATGTACATATTATGTACCTCCATTTCCTTTCATTTACTAGAAAAGGGTAAATAGTTCGATTCATGAATCGTATATGATCTTATCTACTAAAATAACATTGGCATCTCTTGTCACTGAGATAAAGAAATCATACAAGAATCGTACATAATGCTTTGATTCGGAACTTGTTCCGTCGAGTGATTGGTATTTGCTCCGGCGGGATTTAGCTTCGGGCTGCATAATAATATTGTCAAAACATTGATGTTAGGGATAACGTTGCAATAGGGAATGTTCGTAATGTCTATTATAAGTTAGGCGCTACCCGGTCAACGTCAAGGACTCACATTTCTTGCATTCATGCCGGTGCCAGCAGCAAAATTTGATAGCACATTAGCAACGATATCAACCGTATTCCATTTAAAGCTACATAATTCTTTTTTTATAATATCTATAAAAATCCATACCTCAAAAATACATTTGACTCTAAAATCTTCGTATTATACAAAAATAACCCAAATCCAGTTATATAAGGTATTTATTAGCCATTTTGAACATCATCATGCCTCCTCGGGTCTCCTAGCCACTATTATACATATTACACAGTCTGAATGGATAAGTCGACCGAAAAGCCTAGGTATTGACGCAACAAATTGACATCTATAGCATGAATGTTTCCTAATTTCAGGTTCCGGCAGCCATCCTGAATTGAAAATAGCAGCGATCGTAGGTACGATATCGAATATAACTATGAGGCTATAAACTCTAATCCTTCCTAATTATTCAAAGCATACCAATGAATATCCTAATCTCTATAACTATATACAGCTTAACTGTAAATAGTAAGTAATCAGGCGCGCCGGAAGCAGTTTGGGATTGGGGGGGCAAACATTCCAGGGGGCTCACCTTCCAGGGGCAGTGACGTAATGAGAAAAAAGTTCGGAGGGGGGGGGCAGACGAAAAATCTGCATCACCATCAGTCTTACACGTTACATGCAGGTCCCGCGGAACATTTTTCAAAGTGGAGTATTATCGATCAGGTAGAGCGTAAATTGGCGTGGGGTCCAGGGCATGAGCCTCGGCAGGGGGTCAAGGGGCTGAGCCCCCGGAAGCTCAGGGGTTTTAGGTATTTCATTACGGTTAGATGAGCATCCAGGGGCCCTCTTTAAGGCCATTGACGTGTTCCAAGGGAGGGGGGGGGGGGAGCCACCAGAAGCTCAGGGGTTTTACTATTTAACTACGGTCAGATGAGCATCCAGGGACCGTCTTAGGGCCCTTGGTGGGGTCCAGGGGGCAGAGCCCCCGGTAGCTCAGGGGTTTTAGGTATTTAATTACGGTCAGATGAGCATCCCGGGGCCCGCCTTAGGGCCCTTGGTGGGGTCCAGGGGGCAGAGCCCCCGGAAGCTCAGGGGTTTTAGGTATTTAATTAAGGTCAGATGAGCATCCAGGGGCCCGCCTTAGGTCCTTTGGTGGGGTCCGGGGGGGGGGGAGCCCCCGTAAGCTCTGGGGTTTTAAGCATTTAATCACGGTCAGATGAGCATTTTTTATACCTTATTTGTGACATTGGCAGGTCACTTATTTTTTCTCCGTCTTTCTTTCTTTTTCTCTTTAACATACCTTTTCAAAAAAGAGGGGGGGGGGGGGGGGCTCGAGCCTAGCCACTTTGCAGACCATGACATGAAGGCTTCTAAATACGCGTATTTTCGCCTGACTGTAATTTGGGAATGTCTTATTTTCCAACAAACGCATAAAAAGGTATGACTTACAAAAAAATGGAGAAAATATGCCGGAAATTCATGTCACAACATCCATACCTGACAACATCAACATTTGTAAATCACTTGTTTCGAATAAGAAATACACCACCCCCCCCCCTCCCCCCCCCCATCAGTACGCCAGCGTTCAGGGTCTCATGTCTTCTCACCCCTATAACAAAAAAACGGACACGCTTTCCTATTCTCGCACAATATGTCCACGATATGCGCGTATCGCTATTATAGAGACCTCCATTGATAAATACCGTATATAGGTGGCATGCGCAATGTTTATGAAATTTAATTCCTGTGAACTTTCCTTTTTCTTTGAATGGAATTGTATATGTGATTTAATTCAGGTTTTTATTATTGTTACGTTCTTTTGGATTAAAAATACAAACCAAGTTTACTCCTTTACTGTTTGTTTTTTTTGGAGGGGGGGGGGGCGTTTTGGGGGGGCAAAAATGCGTTTTGCCCCCCCACTTTTTTGACTGGGGGGGCAACTGCCCCCCCTGCCCCCCCACTTCCGGCGCCTATGTAAGTAATCCACTCCCGTCATCTACAGGAGACTGGCGACCATTCTGGACGCCATCTTGGATTTCCCGGTTTTCAGGTTGTCATAACACATTTTGAATAATCTAGATGGTCTTTTCGACCCCGAAACCTAAGTACATGCAGACACCAAAATTACATCTCTAAGATGGATACATCACGATTTGTGGTCTAATTCCAGTTTTTAGCGGCCATCTTGGCTTCCAAAATGGCGTCCATCCTAGTTTCGGCTATTAAGGCTACTCTTGGATACTTTAAAGTATGCCTGTGATTATATCCTGACCTCTAATACATAATTGTAATCTTACTAGTTACAGCTTTAATGTAAATAGTAACTCACTTCCGATCATTATTATAGGAGACTGGCGGCCAGTTGATTTACCAGTTGATATTTCCAGTAGATTTACCACTTACCAGTTGACTTACCAGTAATCAATCAACTGATAATCAATAATCATTATTAGCATCTGGCCACCAACTTTACCATATATACA